>NC_062560.1:88688857-88912111 GCF_016906955.1 Phacochoerus africanus | reverse complement strand
TTCCCATCATAGAAACTTCAGATGTATAAATTAATCAAATGTAGTAAATAAATATAGGGGTATATGGTGACTGTAGGCTATATGTTTTCTAAGGCAACCCCGTTATCTAATATTACTTGGACCAAGGAATTTAGGGATGTCTTTTGTGCTGCAGTGCATTTGCATGCACTTTGTTCCCTCCCAGAGTGTTCTCTGTGATAGCTTCATCAGTCGAAAGTTTAGTTAACATGGTATTAAACCTTGGTTACTTCTTTTGCAGGCTTTTCTGCAAGAGATGTATAAATGAGAGTTACTGACACAAGTTACTTTTATTTTTATTTTAAAGACATTTGTTAAGCAAGTAAGCGATGGAGCAGGGTTCCTAGGGTAAGTTGTGTCTGGTCTCTAAGGACCAAGGATAGTATCAGAGAATGGATGAGCACATTAATATTCTGTAGAACTTGGACCTGAAATGTTAGGCCAGAGAGAGCAAGATCTATGTACAGGAATTATGACAGGTCTGCCTCAATCTTGCAATGATGGAGGAACTTGATTAAAAGTCCAACAATAGGTTAAATTGCCTCCAGTAACTATGCTTTGTGACAACTTAACTAAAGAATTTCCTTTACATCCCTAGCTTAAAGGGAAAAATATAGCTAGAAGTAAAACAACTTTTAATTTTGACAGAGAAACAGACATTTGGTAAATAGTACAATTTGAACGATAGGATAGATCTTACAGTCCTGGTCTGAACTATTAGGTTAGCTGTCTGCTACTGTTGTGGTCTTTCCCTCATCCTAGCTTGGCAATGTTTGTCTTAGATAGTTGAAACCAGTGTTGGAAAAAGGGTCAAGGCCCATTCAGGTGGAGAGGCCTTTCTAAAATGAGAGATGTGAATCCATGCATTTATGTCTTCAGTTTGGCTGTGCGTGGATTAGTTAATAATCCTTAATAAGGTCTTTCCATTATAACTGTAAAGAATATTTTATTTGATGTATTTTCCAATATACAAACTCTCCAGGTTGTAATCCATGATCCTTAAGATTTTTGCCTCCCTGGAAACTTACTGTAAAAGGAGTTAGTTACCAATTTTATATTTCTTTTAAGTGCTTTAACAAGACCCTGACAATAATGTATCTCCTTTGAGTCATTGAGTGAACGTTTCCAAAAATGTATCTTTCCCCATAAAACTGTTTTATATAGGTGGCCAATGAGTTAAAGAATGTACATGCTGGAGTAATGGTAGTTGTGCTCCAACAGACACTATAGGTTGTTTTTAAAAAAAATCAGATCCAAACTATATTTGTGTAGTGGAGTTTGAAGTCCCCTTTTTTGTTGCATATCTGTTTCTCTTTTTTAATGGAGATTTCTTGAGCCTGTACAAGGCAATCTTTTACTGGGCTTAGTAGGGTTAATGGAGCTCAGTGGACATTCTCAAGGCTGGACAGGATGAGTAGTTTGGCTGCAGCATCAGCAAGCTGATTTCCTTTAGCCTCCATAGTGCCAGATTTAGATTGTCCTGGTGTTTTAGTAATTGCTATCTGTTTTGGCAGTTGTATAACAGTTAATAAAACTCTGCAATATGTTTTCTATTTTTTGCAGGTTGTCCCAAAGAGATTAAAAACATCATTGTTTTCATAGCATTGCAAAGTATGTGCTATTGCAAAGGTATAGTGACTGTCAGTATAAATATTTGTTACCTGGTCTTTAGCTAGCTGACAAGCTCAGGTTAAGGCAATTGATTCAACTTGTGGTGCTGGCTTTGTTTCTCATACATAAGAGCTTTCAAATTATGTCACAGTGGTCATTACTGCACATCCAGCCTGGCAATATCCCTGCTCATCCTTTAAGTAGAACCTATCTGTAAATCAAATTAGATCAGCCTTATCGATAGGAGCTTCTTGTAAGTCATTCCTGGGAGGAAGAAGATAATCTATTACTAAAATGCAGTTGTGGTTTTCTTCCTGTAGTTCTGGAAGCAAATTTGCAGGGTTAAGTGCATTACACTGAACTAAGGTAATATTAGATGCACAGAGCAACAATACTTAAGAAGTTAGTCGGTATACAGAATAGTGCTGAGTGTGGTGAGAGTTGAAAAAAGACTCCAACTGATTATGGGACAGTATTAGATAGTTAAAGGAAACCCCATTACTATTTCCTCAGTCGCGTTACATTGGAGAACCATTGCTGAAATAGCCCTCATACAAGGTGGAAGTCCTTTTGTTAGGAGTCTAATTTGGTTTTGGAGCATAAAGGCAAGTCATGTACAAACATTTTTGTAAAAGTATCAAAGTAAGACAATAACTGTCTATATGACAGAAGATTTAAAAGCATGGTTAAAGACCTTATTACAATGAAATTGTCAAGGAAATTTGGCTATTTCTGTGACATATAACATATAAAGATAATAACCAGAATTATGACTCACAATGTGTCAGGGAATTTCAAATTCAGAGAACTTCATATAATTTCTAGAAAATTTATATTGATAACATTTACCCACATAATATAACCTAAGAAGGTTTATCACTACTCTTTTGACAATGTTTCCCATGTAATTTAGCATACCAAATGAACTTAATTAATTTAATATTTATTTGAGATGTTCATGGGGCACGAAGCATCCCAAAGTGAGCTAGGGGCCAAAAGAACTTTTTATTTATTTACTTACTTACTCATTTATTTTTATTTTATTTATTTATTTTCTTAAGGGCCGTACCTGTGGCATACGGAAGTTCCCAGGCTAGGAGTTGAATCAGAGCTGCAGCTACTGGCCTATACCCCAGCAACACAGGATCCGAGCGGCATCTGCGACCTATGCTGCTGCTTGTGGCAACACTGGAAACTTAACCCACCGAGCAGGGCCAGGGATCAAACCCACATCCTCATGGATACTAGTTGGGTTCCTAACCTGCTGAGCCACAATGGGAACTCCCAAAAGAACTTTATTTAGAACATGGAGTTCCCGTCGTGGCGCAGTGGTTAACGAATCCGACTAGGAACCATGAGGTTGCGGGTTTGATCCCTGCCCTCGCTCAGTGGGTTAACGATCCAGCGTTGCCGTGAGCTGTGGTGTGGGTCGCAGATGCGGCTCGGATCCTGCGTTGCTGTGGCTCTGGCGTAGGCCGGTAGCTACAGCTCTGATTCGACCCCTAGCCTGGGAACCTCCATATGCCGCAGAAGCAGCCCAAGAAATGGCAAAAAGACAAAAAAAAAAAAAAGAACTAGATTTGATGAAGTTTGTCAAAGATACCAAATGTTTTTAAACATTTATCTAAGAAGGATCATAAGTCACTGTGAAAATAATACTTATTCATTTAACCAAAGTGACAATAAAAGAACTCAAAGGCAAATACATAAAGCTACAACGGAATTCATAAGAGGTGAGGGAATTTTACAGTCTGTTAACAAAAGCAGATCACTATTTCAAGAAAATTTTGTTCTCTTAATAGAGAAAAAAAAAATACAGTTTTGCACCTTTTATCTTTAATATTAAAATTCATTTATTTAATTAAATTCAATCTATTCTTAGTCAGCCCTGACCATGCACAAAACTCTTTTCACAAGGTTCCCTTTTAAAAATTTTTCTAGAAGCATGTGCCACTTCATAATACAATCTTTCAATAAAGCACAAAATATGTTTATTAGTATTTCAAACATATGTAATCTCTCTGTAATAAGTCAAAAGAAGATAATCATAGACTTCTTTAGCAATTAATGTTTCAGTATTTTATCCAATTAAAAATAATCTAGGCGTTCCCATCATGGCGGAGCAGAAACGAATCCGACTAGGAACCATGAGATTTCGGGTTCGATCCCTGGCCTTGCTCAATGGGTTAAGAATCCGGCATTGTCGTGAACTGTGGTGTAGGTCGCAGTCACGGCTTGGATCCAGCATTGCTGTGGTTGTGGTATGGGCTGGCAGCTGTAGCTCCGATTAGACCCCTAGCCTGGGAACCTCCATGTGCCAAGGGTGCAGCCCTAAAAAGACAAAAGGCCAAAAAAAAAAAAGATCTAGACAATGAATTCCATCATTTAATTTTATTTAGGAGAACTCTAAAATTTCAAGTTATCAAAAATCTGGAGAAATTATTCCTAGGTAGCCACACCATAGTATATAATTAAAGAGTACACCCCACAAATGTATCCCATTTATCTCCATTGTGTTAGTTATGAAAATATTAACATGCCAAGTTAATTTTTCTTGTTGACAAATTTTTTAATGGCGATAACATGAGCTTATTGACTTTCAGTAACCCTAGGTACACTTTAAGTATTATAATTAATGTTGTTGACTCTAAAGTCATGTCTATATTATTTTAACCATCAATTTAAACTTGTTTTAATTCATTAAATATTAATCCTAGTCCATGTGATTCTTTGCATAGTTTGGGATAATTTATGTTACATTTAGAAATATTTGATTTACAAGCGCTCAATTTTAAGTCAATTAAATAAAGCCCTTTTATTTGTTGACTTGTTAATAATGGCCATTCTGACCAGTGTGAGGTAGTACCTCAGTGTAGTTGTGATTTGCATTTCTCTAATAATTAGTAATGTTGAGCATTTTTTCATGTGCCTGTTGGCTATCCATATGTCTTCTTTGGAGAAATGTCTATTTAGGTCTTATGTCCATTTTTCAAATGGGTTGTTTTTTGTTGTTGTTGTTGAGTTGTTTGTAAATTTTGGAGATTAGGCCCTTGTGCGTTAAATAGTTTGCAAAGATTTTCTCCCATTCTTTGGGTTGTCTTTTCATTTTTTAGTGGTATTTTTTGCTGTGCAAAAGTTTTTGAGTTTAATTAGGTCCCATTGGTTTATTTTTGTTTTTATTGACCTTATTCTAGGAGGTAAACAAGACGTTGCTTTATGTCAAAGAGAGTTCTGCCTATATTTTCCTCTAGGAGCCTTATGGTATCTGGTCTTATATTTATGTCTCTAATCCATCTTGAGTTAATTTTTGTGTGAGGTGTTAGAGAAAGTTCTAATTTCATTCTTTTACATGTAGTTGTTCAGTTTTCCCAGCACCACATATTGAAGAGACTATCTTTCCTCTACTGTTTGCTCACCACAGTCAGAATTGCCCTCATTAACAAGTCAACGGATAACAAATGCTGGAAAGGGTGTGGAAAAAAGGGTACCTTCCTTCACTGCTGGTGGGAATGTAAATTGGTACAACCACTATGGAAAAAAGTATGGAGGTACCTCAGAAAACTAAATATAGAACTATCCTAAGACCCAGCAATCCCACTCCTGGGCATATATCCAGCAAAAAACATTCATTCAAAAAGACATGCACAACTATGTTCATTGCAACACTATTTACAATAACCAAGACATGGAAACAACCTAAATGCCCAACTGACAGATGAGTGGTTTAAGAAGATGTGGTATGGAGTTCCCATTGTGGCACAGTGGTTAACGAATATGACTAGGAACCATGAGGTTGCAGGTTCAATCCCTGGCCTTGCTCAGTGGGTTAAGGATCTGGCATTGCCGTGAGTTGTGGTGTGGGTCGCAGACGTGGCTCGGATCCCGAGTTGCTGTGGCTCTGGTGTGGGCTGGAGGCTACAGCTCTGATTCAACCCCTAGCCTGGGAACCTCCATATACCGCGGGATCGGCCCTAGAAAAGGCAAAAAGACAAAAAAAAAAAAAGATGCGGTATGTGGTACATATATACAACGGAATACTACTCAGCCATAAAAAAGAATGAAATAATGCCATTTGCAGCAACATGGATACAACTAGAGATTCTCATACTAAGTGAGGTAAGTTAGAAAGAGGAAGACAATACCATATGATATCACTTATTTTTAGAATCTAAAATATGGCACAGATGATCCTATCTAAAAAAAGAGAAACAGATCACAGCCAAGGAGAACAGACTTGTGGTTGCCTGCAGGGAGTGGGGAGGGAGTGGGATGGACGCAGAGTTTGGGGTTGGTGGGTGCAAACTGCTACATTTGGATTGGATGGGCAATGGGGTTTTACCATACAGCACAGGGGACTGTGTTTGATTAGGTAACTTTGCTGCACAACAGAAATTGAAGAAACGGTGTAAATCAAATCTACTTTGAAAAATGAAGCTCTTTTACAAATTAATTTTGATAACATCATCCAGAGGTAGAGGCATATCATATTTTAAATGTACACACAGACATATATACTTTTGGATAAACATAGAGCAAGATCTCATAGTTTTCCTGCTGGAGTTATAAAGAGAATGATTTTCCCTAAAGTTTTAGGTTCTATTAATTAAGCCAAGGCTATAGTCTCAGGTGATGTGAGCTCTGTTTACATTTTTTGAGACATGATGAGGATTACAATTTCAAGATTTCTCCTAGGAATACTTCTGTTCTCTCAGGGTGAGAAGTTTGAAAAGATATTTTATCAAGCCAGTTTTTTTCTAACTGCACATGGAAAAATGCATTATGGAATGTCAAAAGAGCTCTATTCTTGCCATTGAAGAATTTAGATAAGTACTTGCAAGTATTGGCTCCATTCTAATTGTACATGAAGCTAGCTGGGATTTCAGTGGATGACTCCCAGTCCTGGAGCTGTTTGGCCTTAGAGGTACAGCTTTTCGTTATTATTTGGTAGCCTAATTCAGATATGATTTGAACAACTTTCTGAGGGCAGTGTGATGGATGGATTATGTTCTGCTTCTGAGTCTGGCTCCCCATGGACTTACTCTGGGGTCAGCTGGACTCTCTTAAATGTCTCGGTTTCTCTCTCTGATGGTTGAAAACTGCTGTGGGTGTTCCAAGCACTAGGTGATCACCTGTATTGTGCATGCCCAGAGAGCAGGATTTACTTAACGGTTGTTGTGAGACTCCCCTGGGGGACTGCTGACCTTCAGGAGGATGGCTATTCAGACAGCTAAGTTCTTGGTCACCTGAGAATGCTTTGTAGCTGGAAGGATGAAATGTTCTTTTTCTTCAGAGCTTAGCCTATTCAGTCTCTCAAATGACTAGAAAACACTTTGTTCAGACCTTATATCCACTTGTTCTCTTTCTTTCTTTCTTTCTTTCTTTTTTTCTTTTTAGGGCCACACCTGCTGCATATGGGAGATCCTGGGCTAGGAGTTGAAGTGGAGCTGCAACTGAGGCCTATGCCACAGCCACAGCAACACTAGATTTAAGCCGCATCTGCAACCCATACTGCATCTTGCAGTGATGCCGGATCCTTAACCTACTAAGAGAGGCCAGGAATTGAACATTCATCCTCATGGATACTAGTCAGGTTCTTAACCGCTAAGCCACAACAGGAACTCTTTGTTTTCCAATTAAAGCCAAAATGTTTTTAAAACACCAGCCAACTCAGTTAACTCCAAACATTCTCTTAGATCCCTGCCTAGGAAATATAATATCGCCCTCCTTAGAACTCCAAGTCCCAAGAAAAACAGCTCCACTAAAATACTGAATATCAGTTAAAACAAACATTTCTGGATATTGGGAGAGCTCATAAGCACCTAAGAAATATCATGAAGCAGGTGGGGCACAAAGGGCCCATGATGGCACCATTCTCTATTTGGGGAAGACTCCAGGTGACCTCTGGCGAGTGTCTCTGATATTCAGTCAACTATGCCAAGTAAATATTGATGTACATTAAAAAAATAATAAAGTTAAGAAAAAAAAGGAATTTTATTCCAGGCAAATTGAGGATTATAAACCAGAAGACCATCAGAAAGCACTAAGTTCTGCCTATCAGAATGCAGAACCAAGTCATACACTTTTTCAAGACAAAGCACCTCAAAAGGATATACTAATATGTTATATAAAGTTCACCAAAGACGCATAGTCCAGGTAACCATATACAAAGAGAGCAGCAAGTCATTTATGACCCCCACTACAGAGCTGGGAAAGAATGAATTCTTTTGAGAAGTTACATCGCTAACTGTCAGAGCGAAGGGGAAAAAACCAATCTTTACAGTTGAGCAGGCACTCCCATCTTTAAGGAGGACCAGTAAATGTGAAATGCAGGTGCACACTACACCTTGGGGAAGGAGGGTGGAGGCCCAAATGAACATGGTGAGAGAATTTTATCTTTAGATTTTCTTATCCTGTCTTAAAATATGAATTTTATTCCATCACATGATAGTTCTTCGAGATGTACTGTGCGGCTAGCTCACTTTTCTTAAATGCTTTATAAGATTTAAAAAATATTCTATAATAATAATAAGCAAAAATCCCGATAAGGGGACTTATTTGTCCTAACTCCTGTCTCTATGGCCATCAAAGAGAGCTCTGGAAGTAAAAATGACCCTTGCATGCATGCAGTTCTCAGTGAAGCTCTTTCTAGTATTCTGAGCTGCCCTCATTTTTCTCTAGAGCAAGTGGTTCTCTGTCCAAAAAAAAAAAAAAAAAATCCTTTGTTAGGAAAGAATGAACTGTTTGAGTCTGAATGCATTCCAATAGCAAGTTCAGAAACCAGCGATTTAGAAAAGTGAAATTTTTTTTCTTGGCAGTTTCAGTTCGCTATTTTTATGTTATGTTTGAGTATTCATTTGTGTATTTAAAATGACTTAATATTACGGGATATGTTGAAAAATGTTGAAGAGGGGTGTGTTGATGGGTTTATTGGCTTCCTCACTTTATCTCTGGTTATATTATGCATAAAGTACCTCTAGAAAATTCCACAACACCCTCTCAGGGAATGAGAATTAAAATGTAAAATCTAATTACTGCAAAAATAATTTAGACCTTCAGGAACTCTAGAAAGTCTGACTTAGAGAAAGAACTAAAACGACTGTTCAGGGAAGTCATGAAATGCAATATGGTTAAGGAAAATTCATGATTTTCCTTGGAAGAAACTGGAATACAAACATATCTTCCAGAAGAGTAGATAATGTTTGATAACATTTCCTTCCGTTTAAGAACACTTTGATGACTGGCAGTATGGCACAGGTCGAAAAAGTAGAGTGGATCTGACTGTTGAGTGCTGCAGGTCTTTTCCTGTCAAGTGAGTGGCTCCAAAAAGAGCCTTTGGTTTGCAATGCTCAGGTGGTCCTGAGGCAGGTCAAGGGCGTGCCTGCTGATCCCCTGAGGCAACAGCAGGCGTGCGGAGGTCTGGATCTCTCCAGAGGTGATGGTGGAGCACTTGGTGGAGCAGGCCAGGCGTGCAGCCTCGTCTGCAATGCTCTGGAATATGTCCAGACCCCGGTGGACCTGCTTCAGCACGTGGGGAAGTAGGTGGAGAAACTGTCTGGGTGGCGGCTGTGGCAGTGACAGCGCCCTGGCATCTTTGGCTCTGGGCTGTTCGGTTCTGTTTCTGTGGGCTCCTTCATGCCCAGGTTCTCCTTAGCAGTCTCAGAGCAAGCCTCAGACCTGTTGGCCCTACCTCCATCACAGCTCAGAAGGAAGGGCGATGGCAGGGGCTGAGGGCCAGTGGCCCCGTTCATACTCCCGGTCTTCCCTAACGTCACGGACCATGTGCATATCTGATTGGCTAAAACACTTGGCAGGAAGGCCTGTCACCCAACCAGGCCATATCACGTGTCACTCGATGCCCTCCTGCGTGGTCTCCCAGCAACAAGTCCCAGTGGGACTCTGGTGTCCTTTAAACTTTCCCTGACCTCCACCAGAAAAGCTTTGAAATGTGTCCTGTGGAGGAAAAGGTCATTCGTTCACTTCAGCTGATGCATGGCTCCTGTTCATGCATGAGGATTTGAAAAGCTGTCACCAAAGTCACATACCTCAAAGGAAGATCCATTTGGTCTCCCCGAGGGAGTCTGGCCGCCACAACCCAAGTCCTTGCCGCCATCAGAATGACTCTGGCCACTTGGGGGCCATTTTGCCCCAGCACAGAATCTTCTCTTTCTTTCCATGGCTGAGCCTCCCAGTGACTTGAGCAAGAACTCTCTGACAGGGTGAGCACAAGTGCTCCTGGAAATCACAGGATGCAATTGACCAGCTATTGCCTCTGACTCTCATCAGCGATCAGAACAAAGGGAATGGTAAAACTACATTCTTCAAAGACAGAGCACAAGCAGAAATAGAATACTTGTACAGAAATGTTAAAACATTTAATATTTAGCAAATCGAAAAAAATTAACATTACTTAAGGGCCCAAAATACCACACCAGCTTGAACTGATGAAAAAAATATGAGCTGTTATTTGAAAGAAATATTTTTCTACTTCCCTAGAAATCTTCAGAGAGAGAGAGAGAGGAAAATAGTCAAGAAAAGGGAAAGATTTTAAACTTAGAAACATATTCCTTTCAAAATCAATAATAATTCAAGCAAAGTGTATCTTTAATGTACTTCTACAATAGAAAGCGCATACATTGAATCAAAAAGGACTTAGGAAGAACTGAAGAAAAGGAGGTCTTCAGTGAGCTACGATCCTAATGGTCAGGCTTCCAAGGGCGTTTCCTGTGGGGACCTGAAAGAGCAGCTAATTCTACTGCTAATAAAATACTTCCAATCATCAAAGGAAAATGCTATTTTTCACTGCTAGTAAGTATCATATGATGATAAAACCATGGAAGAAAGTTTGCCACGGGGAACTATTTAGACCATGAAGATGTTGTTAATATGAACCCTGAGGCTACAGGAGGGTGCCCTTGTGACCAATTCTCAAGGAGACTTTTCAACACCCCAAATCAAGGACAGGGAATAGAATTTCTTTGGGCATCTGCCTTTTCCATTAGGAAAAGTCCAGTTTTCCATTAAGGGTGAAGCCATTCAAGCAACTACAATTATTAAAGGGCTCAGTGAAGTATTAATGGCTGTTTCTTTTCACACATAGCTGAGCATTTGAAATCGTGTATATAAATACTTTGTCAAGTTTTTCTTTCATGTTCAGAATGGAATTTTCCCACCTTTTCTGTTCCATTTATTGACCAAATCAAAAGCATAAGTGACCCCTTACTCTGCAACGTGAGAGACAACCAACACTCATACTGGTGTCGTGGAGTTACCTCTCCATGGAGGTGTCCAGCAGCACAAGCAGATTTTTTTTTTTTTTTTTTACTTGTCAGCTGAGAACTCTCCAATAGCAAGGCAGAAGCTAGGTGTCCTCTCACAAATAAGCTCTAATGGGCAAAACATCACTTCTTCCATACTCCTTTGGTCAAAACAATTACAGGTCTGCCAGTGTCAAGAAGAGGGGGAATGGACATGGCCTAGCCATTGGGGAAGTGTCCAGCAATGAGCAGCCCTTATCATTCTAACACGCGTTGTCATACGACACACACTTCTTGAGGTGCTGCTGGGTGCCACACATGTGGTATGTCCATAGCACAAAGTCCTGGCTTCCTTGGGCCACCGTGTTACCTCTGGAATTCTTTCCCATTTGACTCACTCCTATCTGGGTGAACTTGTGCATGCAGTGAATCCCTATAACCCAGGGCAGAGCTTTCATTCTAGTGGCATGAATTTACTGACCATTACAGACATATGGACGTGCCTCCCCTCACATTCCTGGGTCCCTGACATGGAGTGACAGAAAGGAGAATGTATCAAGCGCATAATGCCGAAAAGAACTCTACCAGAATCTGGTTCAAATATCAGATTTTAATTCAATTGCCTCATGAATGACCCTCTCTCCAAATCAGATTACCTTCAAGGTACTGGGCTCTAGGACTTCAATATAAGAATTTCGGGGGACAAAATTCAACTTCTATGTGACATGAACACCTGAGCTGTAAATTGGCACATGTGTTCCCTCTTCCCTCCTACTGATTAGTTGCTTTCCCATTAAGAGAAAAAACAAGGGACCTCATTCATCCTCTTTTTACGCCGACTATTCATTGCTTGATTTCATTTTTTATTTCTAGCTTCCTACCCCTGCCAATAGAGAAGATTCTCTATGATTTCAATCCTTAGAAATTGTTTATGTTTTTCTTTAAGCCCACATGACATTCAATATTTTGAAGGATTGTGGTTGTACTTTTAAAACAATTTGTAATTTTTCCCTGTGAAGAATATCACTTTGAGCCAAAGCAAGAGCCAAAATCTGGATAACCTGCAAAAGTCCAAACTTTCCCTTGAGCCCCTCAGAAGAGGGGCAGGAACCTCCAGGAGAGACGAATCTGTTTAGCTTTGGCAGAAGTGCATACAGCCAAGAGAAAGAGTGTGGGCAGGGAAGATACTAGAAACGGTTTTCCTAAGTAGGGCAGGCATGAAGGGAGGCAATGCCTGATCCAGGACCGGGTACAGATTTGTTTGTTTCTCAGTCCAATGCGGAAGATCTCTGGTGAGCCATTATGCTTTCAGAATTCTCTTTGGGATCTTTAGAGTAAGGATTTAGGATAATTGAATGCTGCTCATGAGAGTCATTAATTAAAACTCTTCCAGAGTATTAGAAAAATCTCACTCAAGAATTTGAGAAAAAGAATTTTCTTCCCCAGGTGACCAGCGACATGATCAGGATATCAACTACAAGTAAATCCCTCTGAGTCGTGCCTCTAGGTGGTCATGCATACAGGGCACAAAACTTTGGGAGCCAAAGGCTCTTTGGAAATCATGCTCATTTTCAAAGAAAGAACTGTGAACCAGTTAGGACGCACAGCATTTTCTAAGTCATGTCATTTCCATCATGCTCACACTGTACTGCTGCTCAAAATCCCAGTGTTTCTCCATATGACATACAACTGTTTTGGACAATCTTGGTCTTGTGTACTGGTCTCATGCACTTGGCTTTATGGCTTTATGTGAGACGTTATTTTAAGAAAATGAATCCAGTAGGACATTTTTATAGTTCCTTGGGTGTTTGCATCTAAAATTTCAGAAGTCAAATAGAAGCATGAATGGAACATTTGAAATGTACCATGTGGACAGTGAAGACTGGGAGTGCAAGGGGGAATGACAGCTATGAAATCTCAAGGAGAGAGAGGAACAAATGAGTTTTGATGCTGAAGATTGAAAGGTGAAGTGAGCACATCTGATCATTCAGTTCAGAAGGTGATGCAGGAATGGGGGCACCTGATGTGCAATTATTATCTAATGGTATGATTAACGGTTAAGACAAAATGAGGTAGGGTCAAACTTCCAATTTTAACATAAATAAGTCTCAGGGATGTAATATACAGCTCAGTGGCTAGAGTTAAACACTGTATTGTATATTTGAGTATTACCAAGAGAGTAGATCTTAAAAGTTCTCAACACAAGAAAAAACTGTCTGCAAGTATGTGTGTGTGGGTGTGGGGGTTTGTTAGCTAGATTTGGGGGATGATCCTTTCATAAGATATATGTATGTTGAATCAGTATGACACTAAGATAATGCTGTATGTCAATTAAATCTCAATAAAAAAGACTAATGGAGGGAAACAGGTTTACTACTTTGGTAACAAATTGGTTTTATCACCATTATTACATTTTCTGGGAATAAAAATCAGATTTCCCCCCCCATCATGATTGAAACCATTTTAAGAGCAGTAGAATTTGAAGCTCCTTAAATGTGAAAATGAAAACATCCTCGGAATCTTGACCGTTTCAGAAGAAATCACATTGACGAACCCCAGTTTTTCAATTCCTATTAAGTCCTTTTTGGATACAATTTCTAAAATTTACTGGTATGGAAATACACTTAGCAAATGCCTTTGTCTATATTGTCATGAATCCTTGTTGAAAATAAGCATGTAATTTTAAAGTATTTTCCGTTTATTCATTCCATTCCCCCCCCCATTTTATTTTCATAGAGAAGTAGGGAAATTATTGTTTTAAATCAATAGCTTTGACACTTATTTGTTCAGCAAGTCAAGCCCGTGGAGTATTTTGAAGACTTAAGTAATGCTGGAAATTTTTAAACTGTGATGCATATTTATGCATTTTAACAATTTTATAACTATTCCCATTTCTGTTTTCTGACCTGCCTTTGGAGAATATGGGTTTGCTATATCATGTTTTCCTAACTCACTGGGGGTTTTCATGCGAATGGGAGGCAGTAGCTGGTCAATTGTGTCCCACGATTTTGAGGAGCACTTGTGCTCCCCTGCCAGAGAATTCCTGCTCAAGCCACTGGGAGGCTCAGCCATGGAAAGAAAGAGAAGATTCTGTGCTGGGGCAAAATGGCCCCCAAGTGGCCAGAGTCATTCTGATGGCGGCAAGGACTTGGGTTGTGGCGGCCAGACTCCCTCGGGGAGACCAAATGGATCTTCCTTTGAGGTATGTGACTTTGGTGACAGCTTTTCAAATCCTCATGCATGAACAGGAGCCATGCATCAGCTGAAGTGAACGAATGACCTTTTCCTCCACAGGACACATTTCAAAGCTTTTCTGGTGGAGGTCAGGGAAAGTTTAACGGTCACCAGAGTCCTCCGGGTACTTGTTGCTGGGAGACCACGCAGGAGGGCGTCGAGTGACACGTGATATGGCCTGGTTGGGTGACAGGCCTTCCTGCCAAGCGTTTTAGCCAATCAGATATGCACGTGGTTTGTGACGTCAGGGAAGGCTGGGCTTATAAACCAGGCCACCGGCCCACAGCAGCCGCCATCGCCCTTCCTTCTGAGCGGTGGGGAAGGTAGCTGCGACATGGCTGAGCCTTTTGTGCTTTCCAAGGCAAGCCTGGTGACTGAGGAAGTGGAGATGACTGTAGCTGAGATGACCGAAGTGGAGACCACCGAGGATGAGGCAACTGAAGCTGAGACCGACGAACTTGAGGCGGCAGAAGCCGAGACCACCGAAGCCGAGATAACCGAAGCCCAGATGAGTGAAGATGAGACCAGTGAACCCGAGGAGATCGAAGACGAGTCCACTGAAGATGGCTTCACCGAAGACGAGACGACCGAAAGCGAGATCTCGGAAGCCGAGTCCAGCGAGGAAGAGACCACCAAAGTTGCGGCGAAGAACCTGAAGCAGAAGACACCCAAGCTGAAATGCTGCTGCTGCCGCCGCCGCCGCCGCCGCCGCCGCCGCCGCCGCGCTGATGGATGCGCCAGCTTCGCCACCTATTTCCCCAGGGTGCTGAATCGGGTCCACACGGGCCTGAGCCTGTCGCAGGAGGCCGTGGATGTCCTTGATTCGTTCGTTAAGGACATGTTCGAGCGCATCGCCGAGGAAGCCGCCCGCCTGGCCCACTCCAACAAGCGCTCCACCATCACGTCCAGGGAGATCCAGACCTCGGTGCGCCTGCTGCTGCCCGGGGAGCTCCGCAAGCACGCCATGTCCGTGGCCACCAAGGCCGTCATCAGATACACCACCCGCAAATGAGCTGCCTCAGGACCCCCTGAGCGCGAGAAACCAAAGGCTCTTTTCAGAGCCACTCACTTGGCGGGGAAAGACCTGTAGCGCTCAAGAATCAGAACTGCTTTAGTTCGACCCCTGCCATACGGGCCCCTCATTAAAAAGTTGTTAAGCTGAAGGAAACATTATTAAACGTTAGCTTCACAACTGACATATGTCTCTAGCACAGTTTGTTCCAAGGAAAACGGTGACTTTCTCTTAAACCTAGTGCATCGCCTCCCTTTTCCTAAATGGTCCTTTCTATTCCTGGTGGGTCAGCCATTGTAGGGATCTTTATGTCCTAAAATATTTGCATAATCATTTTATTTAGCTTTTTTTGTAGTTGGTCCCCCACCCCTATATAGCGGTATCATCCGGAGATCGTTTTCTAGGATACCATAACAAAGTGCAACAGCAGATAGAAAAATCACACTTCCCTCTCCACACTCCTTCAACATTTCTCAAAATCTGAGTTCAATGAAATACCTAAAACAGGACCCAAACTCAGTGTAAAAATAGGTAAATTTTCTAGAGGCAAGCACCACATCTTCAGAAATAACTACTCTACCTGATTCAGACTTCCTGATTCTTTTTTTTTTTTTTTTCAGCCTATAAGTTTTCGCTTTTAAAACAAACACTTCAATACACTGAAAGTTGGCCGAGATGATAGGACTGCCCAGGGAGAGCAGTCTTGGCCTCCCTCTGGAGAACAGCAGTCAGTGGGGAAGTGGCAGCCTGTGAGCCACAGCCACTGGCCCCAAATGAAGTCGGTTGACCCTGGGCTGAACCAATCACAGCCTTCCTGTGATCCTCAGCCCAGAGACTGAGCGGGAAGGAGGTGTGATCCTTTGCCTGTTGTTTTCCCTTCAAGTCCTTGCTTTTCACCAAGGTGATTTAAGTATAGGCATCCAGATCTGGCCCTGCCACAGGTCTCTATCTCTTTGCATTAAAACAAGAGGAGGATGTTCAGCAGTTAAGAGAACTAAGGTGACTCTTTGCTCCACCCCAGGTGACTTGAATGCTCATGCTCATGATGATAAGTACTTAAATATCCATTGTGTTTTCTTCTTGGTGCATTGACTTTTTGCTTGCTTGCTTTTCTGCGCATATGTTTCTGAATTTCAAAGCAGTTGGAGATGTTTCCAATTCCTTTTCTTTTTATTTGATTTCAAGCTTCCTACATCAGTAGAGAGAGAAAACACCTTCTGGGATTTCAATCCTTTGTAGTTTATGATGATTTTTATTTGAACTCAATATTTCTTCATATTTTAAACTGTTCCTTTTGAAAGTTTAAAATAGTAATGATATGCTGTCCAGCACAAGGAAATGTTGCTAATATCTTCTAATAACACTAAATAGAGTTACTCTACAAAAATACTTAATCAATTAAGTTGTAAACCTGAACTAATACAATGTTGTAACTCACCTTAACGTCAATTAAAAACATTTTAAAGAAACACTTCTCAGTACCCCTTGATTTGGATGCAGAAACCTGTGAAGGAGGAGACTCTCAGGCAAACAATGAGAGAAAAGCTAGGGAAACTAAAGGTATTCCACCTTTTCTTGGTCCCAGTTTTAGTGCTTTCTCTAGGTCAGTTTTTACAGAGTGGTATGCGGTCTAAGTTATCATCCTATTGATTTCATGTCCCGTTTTTGTTCTCAGGATTCCACGAGGGTATTATGGTTTTTCTCGCCTATTATATGCAATAGATAAAGCGAAGGAGCAGATGCACCCACTTATTACCCTTATTATGCCTTTCCAGTGTATCCCAGTTTAAGCATAGGTTTAAATATATAAACGGGGATTGATATATAGTAGAGAAATGGCAAAACAGTATTTCACAACCATTTCACTTTCTAATTCCCTGGGTTCTGAATTTACTTTTAAAATGCAGGAATTCCCGTTGTGGCACAACGGAAACAAATCTGGCTAGTATCCATGAGGATGCAGTTTCCATCCCTGGCCTCACTCAGTGGGTCAGCGACCTGGCATTGCTGTAAGCCATGGTGTAGGTTGCAGACATGGCTCGGATATGGCATTGCTGTGGCTGTGGCTGGCAGCTGCAGCTCCGATTCGACCCCTCGCCTGGGAACTTCCACATGCCGTGGGTGCGGCCCATTGAAGAAAAAAAAAAACTTCTTCCAGGTGTATGGAATAGGTTCTTTCCCAGGAGAGAATCTTTTGATTTTTAAGACATAAACTTTCCTGACCTGCACTTGTACGGCTGTTGGAGATTGTGTAGCGACAGCAACTCCCGCTCCTTTCTCTACGGGTGCAGCTCATGGCTGACAGGAAGCCACAGCCTTTGGCTCAAAGTGTGGTCTATTGAACAAGCCTGAGCAGATAATAACCTTTCTATGACAGTGGGCCTGGGGATTAAGGGGAAAGTTACTGTGATACCAGGCCTCTTCTTTTTTTGGTTCCTAACTTGTACTTAATCACGGGATTTAAGGAAAGGAATCCAGAGCAGGTCATGTCTTAAGCCCCTTGCTTCAATTTAAGGAGGACTATCGGCAATTTAAGGCCTAACATGTCTTCTTTTCCTATCAGGCTGTTTGGATGCTACTGTTCATGACATTTCTTCCATTGTTTTCCCTTAAGGTCCATGAAGATTTTTATCGGATTTTTGTTTTTTCTGTCAGTGAATTGCTGAATTTCAAAGAACTTGCCAATTTTCTAGTAGTCTTCTTTATAATCTGATATTTAGATATCCACATCTGTGTAGAGAGAACATGCTGTGGGATTTCAATCTTTCGCAATTTATTGGGATTTGCTTTAAAGCCCACATTTCATCATGATTGGGAGGCATTTCACTTCAACATTTCAAATCAGTTGTAACTAACCCCCAGTTGACTAGGATGTAGAAATTGTAAAGGATGTCTCTCTCGGCCAAACGATGAGACCAAAGCTATGTAAACCACAAAATTCCAAACGTTTCTTGGGCTCCTTCCTTGGAGAGACTGAAAACAAAGCCTTCTACCTTGGACAGAGCACTGCATGCTCAAGAGTAAAATGGGGGCAGGGGCAGGAGAGGACGCTAGAGGGAGGTAATGGACTATTGGAAGTATGAAGCAGGGAAATGTTGCCTCCTGAGCTCTCCTTTAGAGCAATAGGAGCAGGATTCAGGCAATGAAGCCCCCTCAGTAAGTAAGTCCATTACTTATTGCAATTCTGGAAGGTTGAAAATTCATATAAAAAGTGTTGAACCAAAAAGAGCTTGCTGCACAAGTTGTCATTAAAATCTATCCTGAAATCAAGTGCCTCGTTCCCTCTGTGTACCAATATAGAAATTGCTGTACATACTGGAACGAAATTTCAGAAGTTAGAACTCTTTGCAGAGCCAGGTGCCTTTCCAGAGAAGCACCTGTGGACCAGTTTGGAAAGAGCTGATTTTAGAAAGTCATCTAATTTCTATCATGCTAATGGTTGCTGCTCCAAAATGCCAGTGTTTGTCAATATGACACAGAGTTGGGTTACTAGAGTTATCATTGCCTGCCGGTCTCATAGCTGTGGCATTATGTAAAAAGCAATTTCAAGAAATCTATCACATTAAGACCTTTTTATTTCGCTTTGGATATTTTGCATTTATACTTCAGAAGTGAACTAGCAACATTAGTGTAACACTTACAGATGCACCTTAAAGGGGGAGTTCCCATCGTGGCTCATCGATAAGGAATCAGGACTAGTATGCATCGAACCCGCGGGTTTGATCGATTCCTGGCCTCGCTCAGGGGGTTAAGGATCCGGCATTGCCATGAGCTGTTGTGTAGGTCGCAGACACCACTCGAATCTGGCGTTGCTGTGGCTGTGGTGTAGGCTGGCAGCTACAGGTCCCCCTGGTCTGGGAACTTCTATATGCCTTCCCCCCGCCCCCCCGCGGGTGCGGTCCTAAAGAGACCAAAAACAAACAAACGAACAAATAAACAAAACAAAACGTGCACTGTAATAGGTCTGCAGAATAAAGACTGGGAGTGCAAGGGTTTGTGACCCAGGAAGCCTAGGAAGAATTAGGGGGAAAATGAGGTTTTTGTTTTGAGGAAAATCAAAGAGGAAATGAGTGACTGTGATTCTTTACTTCAGTGGCTGATTGAGGAAAGCGCACCTGGTGCTCATTCACGATCTAATGGTGTGATTTATTGTAAAGAAGAACTGAGTGAAAGGCTTCATGTTTAATCAACAAATTACAAGCATCACTGCATGGAAAATAGTACTGAGAGGACAAAAATATGCCATTCAAAATATTTTGTCCATGACCCATATTATGGAATTTACTTAAAGTGTGGATCCGACCACAGCAAATAATAATAATAATAGTAATAATAATAATAAAACTAATGGTAATAACTAAAACCAAATAGTCCCGAGTTCCCATCGTGGCGCAGCAGAAACAAATCTGACTAGGAACCATGAGGTTGCGGGTTCCATCCCCGGCCTCGCTCAGTGGGTCAAGGATCCAGCGTTGCCATGAGCTGTGGTGTAGGTCACAGCCGCGGCTCGGATCCCGCGTTGCTGCGGCTGTGGTGTAGGCCGGCAGGTGTAGCTCCGATTTGACCCCTACCGGGGAACTTCCATATGCCACGGGTGTATCCCTAAAAATAAAAAAAATTTAAAAAGTTCAAGGAAGAAAACCTATTCCACATTCTACCCTAACTGGAAAAATCTTCATCTGCAAACCAAAGGTACTACTCTAACTTGTTCCGGGGAGGGAATCTGTTCCTATTCTTTTTCAGGCTTTCCTCCCACAAACCTTCGTGATATGTGCCTCGGACGGTGGGAGATGCACTCACAAAAGCTCAAGCATCACTCTGTTCCGAGTCACTCTGTGCCAATGAGAGACGCGCACTGGGGAGCCACAGCCATATTGGTCAATGTTCAAGCCGGTTTTCCAGGCTGAAAGAGCAAGTGCCTTCCTGCTGGATTCAGTTCTGGTAACAGAGAGGGCATCATGCGTGATTTTTTGGGTCGCTCTGTGCTTCTTTTCTTGATTGGTTTTATGTTTCTAATTGGGGTAATTTAGGACTATTATATTAGACATCTAATCGGGGTAATTTAAGAGTGTGATGTTAGGCATCTATGGCTGATGTACACAATGCCAGAGATGGGTTCACTTGAACAGCATGTACTTAGTGTTTGACACTTCTGGCGGCCAGAAGTCCAAATCAAGGTGTCAGGTGGTTTGGTTCCTTCCCAGTGGTATTCAAGAAACATCTCTTCCTGGCCTCTCTCCTTGTCTGGGAAAGATGGCAGAGCGCTGCCTACATTGGTTCACAATTTCCTCCCTAAATGAGCATCTCTAGGACTATATTTCTCATTTTTAAATGGACACAGATCATTTTGGACTAAGGGCCATCCAAATGAACAAATTTTAACTTGATTCCCCCAGTGAAGATCCTTTCCCCGTGTACAATCACAATCATATATGCGGTACTAGGGTTCAGGACATCAGCATAGGAATTTTAAGGAGAAAGTATTCAACCCTCGGGAGACATGAATTTTGAGTTATAGGTGAGTTCTTCCATGACATTAGGCGAGCATTTGTTCTTTTACTAAGAGGTAAGGTTACAAGTTTTAACTTCTTGCAACACATGTAAGCATAGAATAGCCATGGAAAGTCTTACTGAAGCAGATGGTTTGTTTTGTTTGTTGTTTGTTTGTTTGTTTGTTTGTTTATGAATCAAAGCATTGAAATCCCTGAGCAGTATGAAAAACTTTGCCTAAAACAGTGTATCATTTAGCTATTGCTGCATGGTAAACCATCTCAAACCTTAGTGGATTGAACAACAAACCTTTATTATGCTCATGTATCTATGAGCCAGCTGAGTGCTTCTGACTGGGGTGGTATTTGTCAAGATTTACATGTAGCCCTCTGCTCTTTTTTCACCATCCCTTGTACAGTACCAATCACATTGCCTCACAATTAATAGTGCATGGAAGTTTTCTCCGTTTGCTACATTGATGGTTGAATATAAGCCATGCTTTGTAGATACTCATATAGTTAAAAAATAAAAAATAAAAAAAAAAACACACCAGTGGTGACCATTAAGGGAAAATAAGCTGATCACTCTCATGTAATTCTGCTCAACTATTTGAACACTGTATTTAATTTTTAAAAAGCTTATGACTTTCCATCTCTGTGAAGAGAGAAGATAGATACTCTTTCATTTCAGTCCTTGCAGTGTTATTTTCTTTAAACACCAACGTTTGTTCAGTTTTGTTTGGCATTTATTTTATATTTTAAAAGACGTTCTAAACATCCCTATTGGTTAGGATGTTGAAACCTGAAAAGGCTGTCATTCTCATCCAAATATTGAGACAAAATATGGGCAGTCTACAGACAGCAAAAGATTTTTCCTCAAGCCCCGAGAAGAGAGGCAGCACTTTCCAAGAGAGACAAAATAGAAAGTCTACTTTAATGTTTTCAGAAACCCACATGCTCAGGAAAAAGAATTTGGCGAGGCAGGATACTAGAGAGAGCTTAACCACTCAGAGCTGTGTGGCTAAGAAGGGGGTCCTTGCCTGATTGAGGAGGGGTATAAAGGTCGTGGGTCTTTTCTGTTCCATATGGGAGAACTGCGATGTGCCATTATGCCTCCAGAGAGGTCTTTGGGGTCATTCGACTGAGGATTCAGAGTAAATGAACTGATGAGAGGAAATATTTAATTATTGTATTTTTTGAATATCAGTAAAATCTTATGAAAATAGTTCCACAAAACGTTGATTCCCAAGAGAGCAGGAAAACTACCACCGAAGGACCTGCACATGCAACCATCCATATGGTACCTCAGGATCATCTTACACACCCACAACAACATTTTAGGTAAGAGCCCTGTCCATTTCCAAAGACAGTATCATGGGACAGTTTGAAAACTCAGCACTTTTAGTAAGCCATTTCTTTTCTATCACACTCATTGTCTCTATTTCAAATTCACAGTGTTTGCCCTATGACACAGAAAATCTCTTCCAAACTTGTTCTGGCAAACGGGACTCCTGCATACTGTATTCTCTGAGAAGTCATTTTAAGAAAGCTACAACGCTAGGGCGTGTTTAACTGGTCTCCTGCACCTGTAAATTCAGATATTAAGCAGGAGCATTATGAAACCTCATGTAAATGAGCCGTAGAGTGAAGACTGGGCGCTCAAGAATGACTGACTGACTGACTGACTGACTGACTGACTGGTAATCTAAGAGAGGAACAATGCAGTTTAATGTTGAAGAGGAAAAGCCCAATAAGTACATGTGATTATTCACTTTGCAGGGTGAGTAAGGAGGAAGGGCACCTAGTGAGCAATCACGTCCTCGAGGTGAGGTTAATTGAAATGACAAAGTAACGGAAAGGGCTTCACTGCTTAAATATCAAACACAAGTATCAACTCGGAGAAAGTTGTGTTAATCGGACAAACGTGCCCCATTCAAACTTTCTCAGCATTACTCCTGTCAGGAGAATCATTTGAAAATACAGTGAGGACTCTAACCCGACAACAGCATGATTAAATCAAATACTCAGGACATAACGCCGATGCACGGTGCGAGAAAGTGAAGCTACTGTTCTCACTGGTTCAGATTGATTTTATTTGGATTTTCTCCAGGAGTACAGTCTCAGCTTCCGGGTGGATGCTGGAAGCGCCCAATCAGAGCGGCCCATTTGCCACCCTCGACTGGCTCAGCCAATGAAAAACCGGCAGTCTCTGAGGCCCAGCCAGGAACTCCAAGTGTGAACACCTGGCGCGGGCTGAAGCGATAGGGGTCGGCCTGGCAAGTGCAGCCTTGTAGCTTGAGCAGGGGAAATGGGATTCCTCACCATTTAAGATTAGTGAAATCACTCCCTTTGCCCCGATCCTATTTTCTTCCTCTAGCTAGTCAAAGGTTTATTTATTTTTTTTGTTCACCTCCAATCCATCAGCCTGATAAAACAGAACCCACCAGATTGTCTTGACAGGAAGAAATCACATTCATCTTCCAAGACAGGGACCAATAAAATATCGCTGGTCTTGCTTCCTGATCCATCATGCCCTCCTCCTCTATGGTCATGGACTGTCACTCCTGGAAGATGTGAGAATGCCTGTGGGGAGGAGGAGGATTAAGCTTGGAAAAGTGGCTGCTTATTCTTTCTACTTATCAAGAGGACATTAAAACTAAATCTAGGATCACTGGTAGACATTAGTGGAGCACAAGAGCACCAAACTCTCTGCTAGCAGGGCATCTATTCAGACCTTGCCAGGCTGCTTTGTGTCCATCAGCAGGGTTGTGAACTGGCCCATCCCGCCCCTTTGGGGCCTCTGCTGGTGCATTAGGCTTCTTCTGAAATCCTGAAAGCCTTCCTTTATGTCCCTACCGTGCTTCCAACGTCTTCCTACCAGGGGGACAGTGGAGAACCATGTCAGTTAGTGGGTGCTGAAGTTAACCAAATACTATTTGGCTTGGGGAGAACATGATATTTATCCAGGTGTTTTGTCATGCACCACTGGGAATTGTGCTTTCAGAATGACTCATTTGCATAATTACTGTGCTGCTTATAATTATTAGACTGGAACAGGGAATTGTATCCTTTCCAGGATCTCAGTTTCTTTTCCCAGATGAGATCTTCCAAGAGACGTGAAGGGCCTTACTCATGGTCGCAGAGTTACTAGCCTAGATGTGACACAAAGAACATGTGTGCTCTCCATATTCTCATCCTAGGGTCTATTATCCACCTTTCCTTATTAAAGCCTATCAGAGACTCCTAGAAAACATGCTTCTCTGAGGTATTGTACTTGACAAGAAATCATTTAATGTAAAAGAAAATGCAGTTTTAATCTGCTTCTCCTACCACCATCTCTATCTCCAGCATAAGATACAGAATTTGGGGGTTACTTCTGCTTCCTTTCTCCCTGATTTCTTTCTGTGACCATAAACCCACCCCATGGGACTCTGGATATGTGGTGCCTAAGGCACGATGGAGAGGCACAGATTGCAAGTGAATTATCTAGAGTTTGAGAGTCCCTGAGAGAAGAGGACTGCAATGAGTATGGGGAAACTTGGTGGCCTCAGGTCAAGAAAATCAGATATTGCTACCAGAGTCTGGTGATGTTCTTTCTACCTAGTAGTCACTCAAAACATCATCATTCCTGTCTTTGTTTTTTTTGTTTTTTTTTTTGTTTTTTTTTTTTTCTTCTGTGTGTCTACATCTAGGGACCCATGAGCAGAAGAGGTTAGAAATTTCATCCCTCTTTGGGGTAAAAGTTCTGCCCTGGATCAGAGGGATCCACTGCCTGAGCCAGGTCACCTCACTTAGGGGCAAGTCAAGTGGAAAACTATTCCAGAGATTACAGTTCTGGACCAGGGAAACAAGAACTTTTTTTGTAAGGATATAGCCAGGGTGAGGCACCCAGCAGCATCTCAAGAAGTGTGTGTTTCAGGGCACTACATGTCAGGATCAGGAAGGCCCCTCATTCCTCGACACTCCTCCCATCCACTGGTCCTTTCTGTTTCCTCTTGCCCTTGATTCCGGGCGGGCATGGGATTGCTTTGACCAATGGAGCATAGAGGAAGTGATGTGATGCTGATTCTCAATCTAATCTTGAAGGAGACAGGTGGTTTGTGCCTTGTTTCTTGAGCACTCTGAGCTGCCACAGAGGAAGTCTGCCTGTCTGGCTGGAGTCACCCTGTGAAGAGGCTCTGAGCCTCTCTGTACCAGGATAGGAGTCCAGCTGAGTCCAGCCCTGCAACCAGCAACTTCAAGGCAACAGGCATGTGAGCGCAAGTTGTCCCCAAACTTCCTGGCTCGCTTACATGTCAGCTGAACACTGTAGAGTGAACCTAGTCTGGTTTATACTTTTCAGGGTCTCTCACACTTCATATTTGGACATATTTGGAATAGATTAGTGAAAATCCTCCCATTCCACACAGATATAAATACTTGAAAAATGACCATAAACTTTAGCATAAGCTTTTGGATCAGCTACAAAAGAATCAGAGATTAATAGGCAACTGTGACCTTTGTATCAATCCTAGACCCTTGATTGAAAACACCCTCAGTGAAAATCTGGCCTTTTTGAATTGGTGCAAATTGTTCACTATGGAGAACACCATGGAGATTCCTTGGAAAACTAAATATAGAACTACCACATGATCCAGCAATCCCACTCCTGGGCATCTATTCAGAGAAAACTGTAATTTAAAAGGATAAGTACCTCACCATATTCATTGCAGCACTATTTACAATAGCCAAGACATGGGAGCAATTTGGATGTCCATCAGCAGAGGATTGGATAAAGAATATGTGGCATATATATATATATATATATGAATATTACTCATCTATAAAAAGAATGAAATAATGCCATTTTCAGCAGCATGGATGGACGTAGAAATGATCATATTAAGTGTGGTAATTCAGAGAAAGAAAAATATCATATGAGATCACAAAAGCGTGGATTCTAACAACAACAACAACAACAAAATGTTTCAGAAGAACTTACAAACCAGAAACAGACTCGAAGATTGTGAAACCAAATCCGCGTTCACCAAAGGGGAAATGCAGGGTGGAAGAGTTATTTTAAGGGATTGGGACTGGCATATATACATTACTATATATGAAATAGACAGGCAACTAGGACCTACAGTATAGTGCAAGGGTAATCTCCTAAATACTGTGTAATGTCCTAAATGGGAAACAAATCTGAAAAAGAAGAGATATATTTTTTTCTTTAAATGTAGAACCTATTTACTTTGCTGTACACCTGAAACTCACATAACTTTCTGAATGAAATATACTCCAACAACATGTATTTTAAACATAGTTTTTAAACATCTGGCCTTCTGACTACAAGGAAAGGGAGATGACAAATAAACTTGTATCTCTCTACTTTGGGTCTAATGGAGACATGAAGGGTTTTTTGTTTTTTGTGGGTTTTTTTTTTTTTTTTCGAGAATTTGAAATCACAACTCTGCACTCATGTAGCTTTGGAGTTCCAATTCACACTATCAGTACAGCTCAAGGAAGTCTGGTGGAAACTCAGACATGGGGCACACGCAAGTTGAGTCCTTTCTGGGGGAGCCCATCCTTTACTGAGGTTTTAAAGAAGGTTCCCCCAGGGAGTTCTGGTGTGGCTCTGAGGTAATGAACATGATTGGTATCCCATGAGGACGTGGGTTCGATCCCTGGCCCTGCTCAGTGGATTAAGGATCCAGCATTGCCTTGAGCTGTGGTGTAGGTCACAGACCCTGCTTGGATCTGGCGTGGCTGTGGCTGTGGCTGTGGTGTAGGCTGGCAGCTGCAGCTCCAATTCAAGCCCTAGCTTGGGAACTTCCATGTGCTGAAGTTGCGGCCCAAAAGAAGAAAAGACGAAAAACAAACAAACAAACAAAAACAATCAAGAAAGAAGTTTCCCATGGATAAAGCTCTCGGTGACATGCTCACAATGAAAAACACAAACCCATGTCCCTGCAAAGACTTATCATCAGGTGTAAACTAGTGAAAAAGGCTTTATCGTGTTTCAGCTAAGGAGAGGATATGACCCATCCTAAGGAAAAAACAACCAACTATCAGAAAGACTCAAAGAAAGTTCTTGAAAGGAGAAAACTGGACCACAGAAAGAAAAGGTTAATGTAATTTTCAAATAACCAACTAGACACACCTGGATAGAGAAGTAGCGTCCTGAAGGAAAGATGAAAGAAACTGTGGAGAATGCTTCCTAGACCGATAAAGACAAGGAAAGGTGAATGAAAGATCAGGAAACGTAAGGCATGAACCAGAAATGTAAAAAGTGCATCTGATAGGACTTTGTGAAGGTGATACTGGGGAAGAAGGCTATCCCAAGGAGAAATAGCTGGACATTTTCTTGGATGGAGGATATCCTTGAATCCCCAGCTTCTGGAGACACACCCACACACATCTTGGTAGAGCTGCAGAGCAATGAGAACCTTGGTACATAAGACATGGGAACATAAAACCCACATAGCCTAGACTTTACCTCTCCCAGAAAGAGTTTCCTGGGTAAGCCCTGGCTGAGTTGGATGCCCCTCCTCTGGGCTCCCCAAATAACCCGGGACCATCTCTCTCACCACATTGAATGTATTATAAGTATCTGTCGAAAGTGTCTGCTTCCT
The DNA here is from genome assembly GCF_016906955.1 of Phacochoerus africanus. Taxonomy (NCBI): domain Eukaryota; kingdom Metazoa; phylum Chordata; class Mammalia; order Artiodactyla; family Suidae; genus Phacochoerus; species Phacochoerus africanus. The sequence continues at coordinate 88,884,882 of NC_062560.1, read as the reverse complement.
CGCTCTAGACCCTAACCAGTTCACAGGCGCTCGGGTTATGCACCTGTGGTTCGCAGCACCTAGCAGTGCCTGATGTGGCAGGTATTCAGTAAATGTTTGTTGACTAAAGGACAAATGAATGCAGGCTGTGCTGTAACTCCTAGCATGAAATTTCCTGACCATTCTGGAGGATAGCATGGCTATAAGACTGTGGTTGGAGAAATGAAAATTACTGGAAAGTGGCAATACCAGACTCTTCTTTTTTCTGTTTTGACAAGCAGTTACCAATTTTTATCCCGTCGCCCAGAACCACAACAAATACTCCAACATATGTTGTACAGTTTGCATGGATGATTTCACACAGACTGGACAGTTTTATTGCGTTTTTGACAGTTGGCCATGCCCCCCTTCTGGGGAGGTGGGAGGGGGGTAGATGATAACCTGCTTAATGGATCTCTAAAACCCTACAAGGCGAGTACTGTTTATATTGCTGATGGACAAAGAATAAACCTGACTGTGGCAGGTTGAGTCAACTTCCATGGCCCACACAGCTCAGGAAGCAGGTGAGCTGGGATCAGATCTCAGAGCTCAGCTCTACCTGACACCTGGAGGCCAGCTTCTGGCTGCTTGGACTAGGCCACCTCCCTGAGCAGGGCAGGGGCAGGGGTAGGGGTAGGGTCCGGTGAGGAGAACAGGGAGTGTGGTGGGATGCCCATGTGGCAGGCCAGTCCAGGCAGGAGTGAGCCTGGATGTTCCCTGCTCCCTCCCTGAGGCTTCCCAAGTCCTGATCCCTGGGAGCCAGGGCAGGGAAGAGCTGGAACCCAGGAGCTCGGCCAGAGGAGGGCCTTTCCCTCGGGTGAGAGTGACCGAGGCCTTGGGAAGCTCTGGGGGCACCAATGAGATGGCTCACAAGCCCCTAAGACACTCCCCTGGTGGAGACCTACCTGTATGAGACCCAGGCAAAGCCTCACCGAGCACAGTCCCACCGCCCCGAGTTGCTCGGGCCCGGGGCCAGAGATTGGGGCACGGTGTCTTGCTGAGGGTGAACGGTCTTCTAGCCTGTGAGGACATTGCTGTGGGTTCCAAGGCCAGTCTCAGGCCACAAGAGCTTTGGAGTCTGCTCAGTGAAGTGGCAGATCCCCTCAGGTCACCCCGTCACCACACCCAAGGCCAGAGCACAGCAAAGTTCATCTCCACACCTAATTATACCTCCCAGTCTTGATATTCTGTCCTGGTGCCTACTAAGCACCTATTGGAGTGAAATGCTCAGAACCTTGACTCCAAGGGAATTCAAATCTTTCTAGGTTAAAATTCGTCTTCCGATAGGCTTGTTTAACCCGTGCTTATTCTAGAATTCAGCTTGAGAATGACCAGTGGGTTGATGGGTCCTCCCCTGGCCTGTTTTTTTGGGGACTTTGGAGCCACGATGGCATCTTCTGGGACAATTTCCCCTGGATTTAGCTTGACTCATCACCCCCCACCCCCCAACGCCCGATTTCTTCTTTCTTCTCCAAGAGGCCCTGTGTCTCCTTAACTGGGCTTGGGAACCCACTGAATCCAGTACCTTTCTTACCTATAGGATTTTTTCAAGCAGCTCCCCCCACCCCACCCCCATACAAATCCTAGTAAGGATGCAGGTGTTCCTATTCTGGGTTCGACTTCTGTCCATCCCTCCCTCCACCCCCTCAGAGCTATTCATTGCAAACTTCATCTATCATATAAGGCAAACCCAGGTTGGGTTCCTGGCTAGGCCACTGACTTTGTTGTGTGAGCTTGGTGGTAGTGAACCCAATCTCTCTGAGCCTCACTCTTCTGGACGAAGGAGGACTTGTGTTTGTCTGTCCCAGGGGAAGGGACTGGGCACAAGGTAGGGGACTAGAGCTATGTGTTTAACAGATGCCACAGAGTCCCTGCCACATAGAATCATAAAGTGCTCAAGTTTAAAAAATGCTTCCTGTATCCATTTGTGTAGAGCTGCATCCTGAGAAGCGAGGAGGGAAATGTGCGGCCCCCAACTTCTGTGACATCACAATTGATTTGAAGTTAGCTAGCGCAGGCGTAACTCCCGAATGACGGCCGACAGAAGGCGGCCTCTGATGAAGACCACGAGGCAAGCATCCTGGGGGTCAGAGAGTAGGAAGAGAAAGAGGCAGGGGGCTCACAGCAGGCCTGGACCAGACACTGCACCTGGCACGCTACATCTAGTCTCTCATTCAGTCCTGGTCGCAGTCCTTCTGTAGGGGCCTTATAATCTACACGCCCGTTTTACAGTTGAATTTCCAGAGGCTCAAGGAGACACAAGTCACTCTAGGCTGAGATGGTCAAGTCACCTTCGCAGAGGAGACAGGATTTGAGCCAAGCCTGGAAAGGTGAACAGGATCAGGAACAGGAGACGGGAGGGCCCGAGGTTTCATGGGATTGAGGAGGAACAGCTGGCCCACAAAGCCCTGAGTCTGCAATGCCCAAAGCCAGCAAGGTGACAAACACTTTCCACCTGCTCCCTAGCAACTTCCCATCACAGCTCAGAGCTGCGTTATCTCTGCAACTTCACTAACATGAGGCTCCGGAGATAACGTGCTTATCTCACGGTCAGCTCTAAGCAAACAGATGAGGCCAAGGCAGCCAGGAGAGCATCTCCTCACAGCTGTCTGACACCAAATCTCACGCCACCCCTCCAGTTGTCCGAGGGCCTGAGTCTCAGGACTGGGAATAAGCGTAGCCTCCTTTCACTTGGCACTCCATCTGCATCAGCCACTGGATCTTCACAACCTTCTTGGAGACCCTGATCTTCAGAGGAGGAGGCTGAGGTTCAGACAGCTCAACTCACTTACCCAAAGCACCACATCTAGGAAGAGGGACACGTGGAGTTTGAACTCGGGGCAAATCAGAGTCCAAATCCTGTTTCCTTCCTCTTGCTGTAGAGCCTAGTCTTGTAAATCACAGCAGTTACTGGACCCAAACAGACACTGTCATCACCATGTCATGTCTCTTTTCCCAGCTTCGCAACACTATTTGTCTTCAGAAAACAAAGGCACCAGAGCTGCAAGGAGAACCAATCGTGAACGGGTGATGCATCTTCATTTCCCACTAACCTTTGTGCTCTGAAAACCCCAAACCCCAAGATACATCTTTACTATCCATCCAGTTCCTTTCCCTTAAAGGGTGCCCACACCCTGACTTTGTCTGCCCACCCAGCACAATTACTCATAGTGGCCATTTAACTCTCAAAAGTGTCCACATTAGTTGGACAAGAAATTATACAGTCACCATACCTACAAAGAAGGGCAGCAGCCTCACAGTCAGGTCGTTTTTGCAACCTGACACACCTGCCAGGCGATGGTCTGCAGTTCCTCTGAGGGAGGGTGCAGTCCCACCTGGGAGGAATACCCAGCCTCTCCAGGAGGATGGAAAAAGGCCTAAGCAGATTATCAATGTGCTTTTGAGGGCATCCTGAGTACATTGTAGCTCGTTGGTCCCAGAGGGTCAAGAAACGGGGGTAAATGCAGAACTTTCCCTACTTGGGGCACAGCCTGCCCTCTCTGCACAGCTGTGCCCCAGCTATGTGGAGCACGGAGAGTTGGGGACTCAAACAAAAACGGATGAAGGAAAGACTAATGAAGGGACCCAGCCCACTCTTCTAGCCCCTGCTTTGCCTTAAACCACAACCAGAGTCCCGCTGAGCCCTGGGTGTGTGCTGCTACAGATCAGTCGAAGCCCCCAGGACATGGGAAGGATTGGGGGACTCCTGAAGGAAGCAGGGGGCCAAGGGTGCAGAAGTCGTGAGAAATCAGAGCTCCAACATGCTGGTGCCTGTGCTCATGAGTCAGCATAGGAAAGGATCCAAACAATGGCCTACAAAACTTATCTGGGGGAAGGGATTTCCTTCCCAGCATGCTAACTTGACTTAATAGTGGAAAATCTATTCTTGACACTTACAGGAATCAACCGAAACATAAGAGACAAGTTCATCTCAAGAGTTCCTAAACTGGCTCTAGTGAATGTTTGATAGCTGTGATGTTACCTAACATGCTCAGTAGCCCAAGGTGTTTTTGTGAAGATCTGGACCTCAAATGAAAACCCGATATCACGTTTTGCTGATGAAATGCTACTGTCGTGTTTATTAGGGAGAAGAAGGTGATAAGGAAGCTGTCCATCAGCATTATAATTTGAAAAGTGTTGATGAATATTAGGTATTGAATTTTTTAAGGCTGAACCACTGTAAGAGAGGCTATTTTCCACCGCTCTGATTGTGCCAGAAAAGAGTCAATATCTAGAACCTTTTCTGGCCTCAGTGCACATTCCCATTTCTAAAAATTAATTGGAGCTCAAAGATTTTTAATGTGGGCTATATCTGCCAATATTTATTGCACCAAATATTACAACAGAGGTTTTTAAGCTATTTATTTTAAAATGGTTTCAAATTATAATAATTTCTCATTACAGCATAAATTACAAGATCACATGCAATATAAATTTTCAAAAACTAGAGAGGAGGAGTTTGCATTGTTGCTCAGTGGGTTACAAAACCGACTAGTAACCGTGTGGATGTGGGCTGGATCCCTGGCCTCACTCGTGGGTTAAGGTTCTGGCCTTCCTGTGAGCTGTGATATAGGTTGCAGATGAGGCTCTGATCTGTCATTGCTGTGGCTGTGGCAGCTGGAGCTCCGATTTGATCCCTAGCCTGGGAACCTCCATGTGCCACAGGTGTGGCCCTAAAAAACAAAACAAAAAACAAAAAAAAAGAAAGAAAAGAAAAAAGTAAAAAAAGTAAAGAAAATCAGAGGTTGACATGGTTTTAGGCATTTGAAAATCTACTAAATCTATGCCCTAACAGAATTCAGAGGGATTCATATACATGTTTCTGCACTGTGTGGTCATATGAGAAAAAAATGAACTTCTGGAAAATTTCGAGCACATCTGTGAGAGAATAAGTGAAGAAAAGGTAAATATCAGCAATGGAGACTATCCCCAGAAAGGCTGACTTAACGTGAGAACTAACAAAAACCACGGTTAGGGAAAGTGAGGAAAGGGACGACATGCAGAGTTGTTAAGCAAAATTCATGATTTTTTTTCTGTGGAAGAAACAGCACTAAAAAATTCAAGTAGAATTTAAATTTTCATTTATTTCCTTCACCATAAATATTTTTAAAAATATCAAAGAATGGCACAGGTTGAAACTCTGGAGTAGGTACCACTAACCTAAGAGAATGATTTCAATACTTTTAAATAGCCAGGAACCTTGTCCTACTTCCCCCCCACCCCAAGCTCCAAAGACTGAACAAGCCAGGAAGACCCCTATTGATGGCCTCAGCCCAGGACAACTGGTGACACTTGGAGGCCATGGCTGTGCCTCAGGGGCTACCGTTTTTTCATTGGCTGAGCCAGTGGAGAGTGGCAAATGGGCTGCTCTGATTGGACACTTCCAGCATCCACCCGGAAGCCGAGTTGCAAGTCATGAAGCATGAAGAGTTCTGTTTTCAAAAACACGGCACTGTATTCTTGGAGAAAATCCAAACCACTCAGAATTGTAATTTCACTTTCTCCCACCAGGATAGGTGTTGTTTCTTGAAAAAAAAAAAAAAAAATATATATATATGGCCCCACAGCCACAGCAACGTTGGATCTGAGAGCATCTGGAACCTACACCACAGCTCAAGGCAACGCCAGATCCTTAACCCACTGAGTGAGGCCAGGGAATGAACCTGTGCCTTCGTGTATACTAGTCAGATTCATTTCCACTGAGCCACGACAGGAGCTCCTTCTTGAAGATTTTGATTTAGTTGTTTCCGTGCTGTGTTTAGGTGTTTGATCATGTTTCCAATAGATTTCCACGACACAAGTAATGTTGAAAAAGTTTGGGTATATTTGCCCTATTAATACAACTATTTGAGGATTGTCTTTGCTATTTAAGCTCTGAGGCCCCTCCCCTTATTCATCATTTCTACTAACCACACTGCTAGGTCGTGATTGCTCACTAGGTACCCATTCTCCTTCCTCGCACTGCGAAGTGAATAATCACATGTACTTATTTGGACTCACCTTCTTCCACATCAAACCCCACCGTTCCTCTCTTTCTTAGATTCCCTGTGAGTCAGGCATCCCTGACCGCTGAGTGTTTACTCCACAGCTCATTTAAATGATGTTTAACACTGTTCCTGTTTGATTTCTGAAATACAGATGCAAAACATCCAAGACCAATTAAATATGTTCTAGTAGGGTAAGTTGCTTGAAATGACTTCTCACAGAATGCAGTATGTAGGAGACCCGTTTGCAAGAACAAATTTGGAAAATATTTTCTATGTCACAGGGTAAACACTGGGAATTTGGTGGAGGGACAATGAGCATGATAGAAAATGAGTGACGTATTAAAAGTGCTGTTTTCAAACTATCCCATGATGCTTTCTTTGAAAATGGACAGGGCTTCACCAACAGCTCTTCTCATTGAAAAATGTTGTTCTGGGTGTATAGGACATCTCGAGGCACCGCATATGCAGATTGACTTGCAGGTGATTCGGTGGTAGTTTTTCCTGGTCTCCTGGGTAACCAAATCCTTTCGTTCAAATGCATTTGTATGATTCTTATCATATTTAATAATGAAAATATTTAATATTCCCATCGAGGTGGCTCACTTATTATACATCCTTAGTCTAATGGTCCCAAGGACAGCTTTTGAAGGTTAATGTACCATCTGAATTCTTCTACATTGGGCCAGAAAAAGATCTTTGCAGCCCTTCTCAATCAGGCAACAGTCCCCTTCGTAGCCACACAACTCCGAGTGTTTAAACTTCCTCTAGTGTCCTGCCTTGCCCAACCCTTTCATTTTGTGGGGGGAAAGTTTTGAATTCTATAGATTGTTCATGTTTTGTCTCAAAATTTGGCCGGACATCCTTTTCAAGTTTCTACATCCTTATCATTAGGGATGTTTATAACTTCCTTTTCAAGTATAAAAAGAATGTCGAAAAAACTGAATAAACACTGGTATTTAAAGTAAATCACAATGGAGTTCCTGTTGTAGCGCAGCGGAAATGAATCCGACTAGGAACCATGAGGTTTCGGGTTCCATCCCTGGCCTTGCTCACTGGGTTAAGGATCCAGCGTTGCCATGAGCTGTGGTGTAGGTCGCAGACGCGGCTCGGATCTGGCGTTGCTGCGGCTGTGGCTGTGGCTATGGCCAGCAACCACAGCTCCGATTAGATCCCTAGCCTGGGAACCTCCGTATGCCACAGGTGCGGCCCTAAAAAGACAAAAAATAAAAAAAGATAAAGTAAATCACAATGCATTTATAAGGACAGAAATGAAAGAGTATCTTCTCTCTGCATAGAGATGAAAAGTCAGAAGTTGTTTTAAATTAAATCCACGATTCACTGTTCAAATAGTTGAGCAAAATTACCTGAGAGGGGTCACCTCATTTTCCCTTAAGCAGTCACCAGTGTTCTTTTTCACTATATGAGTATCTACAAACCATGGCTCATGATCAAATATCGATCTTGGCACACAGAGAAGAGTCTCCGTCATTATTAATTTTAAAGCATTGTGATATGTACTGTACAAGGGTCAATGAAAAAAAGAGAGGGGGACCACATGAAAAATCCAGACAAATACCACCAGATAAGAAGCATTCAGCTAGCCCAGAGATAGATGAGAAATCTTAAGGGTGTATTTCTTTAATCCACTAAGTTTTGAGATGGTTGACCATGTAGCAATAGCTAAATCACATATTATTTTTAAAACTCAAATTTTCCTGGGATGGAAATGCTATAAAATTGGGTTGTGATGATCACTGTACAACTATAAATGTAATGAATTCATTGAGTAATATTTAAAAAGAAACCTCAGATTTTCCCAGGTTGCTGAGGGTTTTAGATTCTTACATTTCTCAAAAATAAAATAAAATTAAATTAAAAAATCCGTTTCAGTAAGCCTTTCCGTCATACTCTGTGCTTAGGTGTGTTGCAAGAATTTAAAAGCTGTAACTACACCTCCTAGTAAACATCCAACCAGCATTTATATCTGAAAAGGACCAGTGTTCTCCTACATCATGGAAGTCCGGAGATACTCCCCACTGTAACTCAAAATTCATGTTTCCTGAGACTTGAATTCTTTCTCCTTAAAATTCATATGCTGATGTCCTATACCCTAGTACCTCATAATCTTTGCTAGAGGAATCAAATTAAAATTTATTCATTAAGATGACTCCTAGTCCAAAATGACCTGTGTCCTTATAAAAATGAGAAATGTAGTTCCAGAGGCACTCATATAGGGAGGAAAGTGTGAACAGATGTAGGCAGGTCTCTGCCATCTCTAGAAGACCTGGAGACAGGACTGGAACAGATGCTTCCTGCACATCACTCGGAAGGAATCAAACCACCTGATACCTTGTTATGGATTTCTGGCTGCCAGAAGTGTGAGATATTAAGTACATGCTATTCAAGTAAATTCATCTCTGACATTTTGTACATCAGCCCTAGATGACTACTATCATATTCTCAAATTACCCCGATTAGGATCATACAACCAATCAAGCAAAGAAGCAAGGAGCAAGCGAAGAAATCACACGTGATTCCCCCTTTGTTACGAAAGCTGAGTATGACAGCAAGGCGCTTGCTCCTTCAGCCTGGAAATCCAGCTCGCGAACATCGACCAATGGCTGTGGCTCCCCAGTGCGCGTCTCTCATTGGCTGACTCGGAGCCGATGACGCTTGAGCTTTTCTGATTGGTCCTCCCATCATCCGCGGCACGTATCACGAAGGTTTGTGTTTTCAAAAACGAGAAGAGGAAAGGCTGAACAAAGAATAGAAACAGATCCTCGGAACAAGTTAGAGTAGTACTTTCAGTTAGAAGATTAAGTTTCTTCTGAATAGATTAGAATCTGCAATAGATCTTTTTTTTTCCTCGAACATTTTGATTGATTGACTGATTGACTGATGGATTGATTTTTGCTGTGCGTGGATCCACACGTTAAATGAATTCCCCAACATGGGTCATGGACAAAAGACTTTGAATGGCATATTTTTGTCCTATCAATACTGTTTTCCAATTAGTGATGCTTATGTTTTGTTGACTAAGCAATGAGGCCTTTCCCTCAGTTCGTCTTTACAGTAAATCACACCATTAGATCATTAGAGCACTAGGTGCCCTTCTTTCCTCAATCAGCCACTGAAGTGACTCACTTCTCTTCCCACCTTCCTCAAAACAAAAATCTCAAATTACCCCTTTTCTTCCTAGGTTTCATGGGTCACTCACCTTTGCACTCCCAGTCTTTCCTCTGCAGACCCATTATGGTGCATTTGTAACATGTTTCACTCATGTTCCTAGTTCATTTCTGAATTTACAAATGCAAAGCACCCAAAGTGAAAGAATACGTTTTTATTGTGATAGATTTCTTGAAATTACTTTTTAGCTAATGCCATAGCTATGAGACCAGCATACAATGGGTTACTTTAGTAACCCATCTCTGTGTCATACTGACAAACACTGTCATTTTTAAGTAGGGACCATTAGCATGATAGAAATTAAGTGACTTTCTGAAATCGATTCTTCTCAAACTGGTCCACAAGTGCTTCTCTGGAAAGGCACCTGGCTCTGCAAAGAGTTTTGATGCCTGAAATTTTTTTCCAGTGTATACAACAACTTCTAGGCACCACGCAGAGGAAGCTGGGCACTTGACTTCAGGGTAGACTTTAATGACAACTTGTCCACAAATCTTTTTATTTCAAACCTTTGTATATGAATTTTCAACTTTCCAAAATAATACCGAGTAATATACTTACTGAGGGGGCTTAATTGCCTGAATCCTACTTCTATTGATCTCAAGGAGAGCTCTGGAGACAACATCGCCCCCCTTCATACTTCCAATAGTGCATGAACTTGCTCTAGGGTCCTCTCCTGCCCCCTTTTTACTCTTCAGCAAGTGGTCCTCTATCTGAGGTAGAAGACATGTTTTTGGTCTCTCGAGGAATGAGCCCAAGAAATGTTTTGAATTGTGTAGTCTATACAGCTTTTGTGTCATTGTTTGGCTGAGAGAGAGAGAAGGGGAGAGAGAGAGACAGAGACGGGGGGGGGGGGGGGGGGCGAGAGAGAGAGACATCCTTTACAAGTTTCTATATCCTAGTCAATTGGGTTACTCACACCTTATTTCAAATGTTTAAATTAAATGCTTCACAATCATGATGAAATAGTGAGCTTTAAAGCAAATCACAGTAAATTGCAAAAGATTGAAATCCCATAGCATATTCTCTCTACACAGTCATAGGAAGCTAAAACTTCATTTATAAATAAAGCCAATAGGAAATTGGCAATTTCTCCAAAATGCAGCAATACAATTATAGAAATAATGACAGATCTAAAAATCAAATAAAAATCTTCATGGGCCACAAAGGGAAAAACAATGGAAAAGAAAAGTTATGGATGTTAACATTCAAATGGCTCAAGTTAAAAAAAAAAAGACATGTTAGGTTTTATAATGTGGATAATCATCCTCTAAATTGATGCAAGGGTCTGAAGACATGTACTATCTTGGATTCATGTCCTTAAATCCCCATGATTGAATAGAAGTAAGGAATAAATAAGAACAGGCATAGTATCACAGTACCTTCTCCCTTAATCTCCAGGACAGTTATCATAGAAAACCTATTATCTGTTGAGCCCTGTTCACCAGACCACACGTTGAGCCAAAGGCATGGCTCACAGGCTGCCAGTCCGCCAGTGGCTGCAAGGTTGGAGACAGGAGCTTGAGCTGCTACCACTGGATGCTCTCCAATGGATATCCAGTCACAGGTCATGAAAGTTTTGTGTTTTAAAAATCAAAAGATACTCTGCTTGGAAAGAACCAATTCCACACATCTGAATGAATTTTAAAAATAATTTCAGAACCCAGGGAATTAGAAAGATGAAATGCTTGTGAGATTTTGCTTTGCCATTTCTGTACTATATATTGGTCCCCACTTATATTTTTAAATGTGTGCTTAAACTGGGATATGTTGCAAGTGTGTAATAGGTGTAATAGATGAAAATAGCTGCCCCTTCGCTTTATCTATTGCATATGACACATAAAATACTTCTGAAAAACTCCATAACATACCCATGGAATAAAGAGAATAATAATGGGACGTGATATTAACAGGAAAATATTTTGGATGTTATAGAACTCTACGTTGACTGACCTAGAGAAAGCACTAAAACTGTGTTCAAGAAAAGATGGTTTATCTGTAGTTTCTCTAGCTTTTCTCTTGTTGTTTGCCTGAGAGCGACATCCTTCACTTTCTACATTCAAATCAAGGGGTACTAAGAAGTTCTTTTTTAAATTTCAAAAATTTTATTGACATATAGGTGAGTTACAATGCTATATAAGTTCAGGTTTACAACATAGTGATTCAATAGTTTAGTACAGTATTCTCTATATCATGTTATTAGAAAATATTATCTATATTTCCTTGTGCTGGACAGCATATCATTATCGTTTAAAATATGAAGAAACACTGAGTTCAAATAAAAATCATCATAAACTACAAAGAATTGAAATCCCAGAGCGTGTTCTCTCTCTCTACTGTTGTTGGAAGCTTGAAATCAATTAAAAAGAAAAGGAATGGGAAACATCACCAACTACTTTGAAATTCAGCAAAACACCTATAGAAAACAAAGAAAATGCACCAAGAAGAAAACACAATGGATATTAAGTAATTATTATCATGGACATTAACACTCAAATCACTTGGGGTAGAGGAAGGAGTCACCTTAGTTTTCTTAACTGCTGAACAGCCGCCTCTTATTATAATGCAAAGAGGTAGAGAGACCTGTGGCAGGATCAGATCTGGATGCCTATACTTACAGCCACGGTTAAAGCAAGGACTTGAAGGGAAAACAACAGGCAAAAGATCACACCTCCTTCCCGCTCAGTCTCTGGGCTGAGGATCACAGGAAGGCTGTGACTGGTTCGGCCCTAGTCACCCCACCACACTCTGTGCCATTGGCTGTTGCTCACAGGATGCCGCTTCACCATTGGCTGCTGTTCTCCAGACGGAGGCTACGACTGCTCTCATTGGACAATCCTATCTTCCAGGCCAATTTTCCGCTCATTGAAGAGACTGTGTAAAAAGCAAAAACTTACAGGCTGAAAAAGAATAGTTTAAAAATCTGAATTAGGTAGAATGGTAATTTCTGAAGATGTGGTGCCTGCCTCTAGAAAATTTACCTATTTTTACACTGAGTTCGGGTCCTGTTTTAGGTATTTCATTGAACTCAGATTTTGAGAAATGTTGAAGGAGCGTGGAGAGGGAAGTGTGATTTTTCTATCTGCTGTTGCACTTTATCTGTTACGGTATCCTTAGAAAACGATCTCCGGATGATACCGCTATATAGGGGTGGGGGAACCAACCATAAAAAAAGCTAAATAAAATGATTGTGGAAATACTTTAGGACATAAAGATCCCTACAATGGCTGACCCACCAGGATAGAAAGGACCATTTAGGAAAAGGGAGGCGATGCACTAGGTTTAAGAGAAAGTCACCCTTTTCCTTGGAACAAACTGTGCTACAGACTTCTATCCCAGTCGTGAAGCTAACGTTTAATGATGTTTCCTTCAGCTTAACAACTTTTTAATGAGGGGCCGTATGGCAGGGGTCGAACTAAAGCAGTTCTGATTCTTGAGCGCTACAGGTCTTTCCCCGCCAAGTGAGTGGCTCTGAAAAGAGCCTTTGGTTTCTCGCGCTCAGGGGGTCCTGAGGCAGCTCATTTGCAGGTGGTGTATCTGATGACGGCCTTGGTGGCCATGGACACGGCGTGCCTGCCGAGCTCCCCGGGCAGCAGCAGGCGCACCGAGGTCTGGATCTCCCTGGACGTGATGGTGGAGCGCTTGTTGGAGTGGGCCAGGCGGGCGGCTTCCTCGGCGATGCGCTCGAACATGTCCTTAACGAACGAATCAAGGACATTCACGGCCTCCTGCGACAGGCTCAGGCCCGTGTGGACCCGATTCAGCACCCTGGGGAAATAGGTGGCGAAGCTGGCGAAGCCATCAGCGCGGCGGCGGCGGCGGCAGCGTCGCTGCTTGGGTGTCTTCTGCTTCGGGTTCTTCGCCTCAGCTTTGGTGGTCTCGTCTTCGGTGGACTCGGCTTCAGTGGTCTCGGCTTCAGTCGTCTCAGCTTCAGTCGCCTCGGGTTCGTTAGTCTCAGCTTCGGTCATCTGGGCTTCTGTCATCTCATCTTCGGTGGTCTCGGCTTCTGTCGCCTCAGCTTCGGTGGTCTCGGCTTCAGTCATCGGGGCTTCAGTTGTCTCAGCTTTGTTGGTCTGGGCTTCGGTGGTCTCGTCTTCCATCGCCTCGGGTTCGTTAGTCTCAGCTTTGGTCGTCTCAGCTTCGGTCATGTGGGCTCCTGTCGTCTCGTCTTCAGTCGCCTCGGCTTCTGTGGTCTCGGCTTCGGTCATCTCGGCTTCGGTGGTCTCGGCTTCGGTCATCTCGGCTTCGGTGGTCTCAGCTTCTGTCATCGTCTGAGCTTCCTCAATTGCCAGGCCTGCCTCAGAAATCACAGAAGGCTCAGCCATGTCGCAGCTACCTTCCCCACCACTCAGAAGGAAGGGCGATGGCGGCTGCTGTGGGCCGGTGTATCATCCCGGTCTTCCCTGACGTCATGGACCACGTGAAATCTGATTGGATAATGCTTGGCAGGGCGGCCTGTCCCCCAAGCAGGCCATATCACCTGTCACTCAATGCCCTCCTGCGTGGTCTCCCAGCAACAAGTACCCGGAGGACTCTGGTGACCGTTAAACTTTCTGCGACCTCCACCAGAAAAGCTTTGAAGTGTGTCCTGTGGAGGAAAAGGTCATTCGTTCACTTCAGCTGATGCATGCCTCCTGTTCATGCGTGAGGATTTGAAAAGCTGTCACCAAAGTCACATACCTCAAAGGAAGATCCATTTGGTCTCCCCGAGGGAGTCTGGCCGCCACAACCCAAGTCCTTGCCGCCATCAGAATGACTCTGGCCACTTGGGGGCCATTTTGCCCCAGCACAGAATCTTTTCTTTCTTTCCATGGCTGAGCCTCCCAGTGGCTTGAGCAGGAATTCTCTGGCAGGGGAGCACAAGTGCTCCTGGAAATCATGGGTCATAATTGACCAGCTACTGCCTCCTATTCGCATGAAAACCCCCAGTGAGTTAGGAAAACATGATATATCAAACCCATATTCTCCAAAGACAACAGAAATAAAAAATGGGAACAGTATAAAATTATTAAAAATACTTCAATATTTACCATTTGAAATAGTTTTCCTAACATTCATTGGCCCCCAAGTATCTGACACACTTGACTTGATGAATAATATTAAACCTGTTAGTTGAAAAAACTGATTACTCTAATTCTCTAACAGAGCACCAGGTTGAGAGGAAACAATCAATATAAGGGAGATATTATTGAATTTGATACATATTCATTTCAAAAAATTCAATGATAATAAAAGCAAAGTTATTTTTAATATAGTCATATAAAAGTAAATTACAAAAAATAAACAAAAAACTTAAGAAAATTTGAAGAAATGGAGGTGTTCAATGAGCAACGATACAAATCACGCTGTCAAGTGTATTTCCTATAAGGTCTTTAAGAATCAGGTAATTCTAAAGCAAAAAAAAAAAAAAAAAAGAAGAAGAAGAAGGAGTTCCCATCGTGGCACAGGGGAAATGAATCTGATTAGGAACCATGAGGTTGTGGGTTCAATCCCTGGCCTCGATCAGTGGGTCAAGGATCTGGCATTGCCTTGAGCTGTGGTGTAGGTTGCAGATGTGGCTCAGATCTGGCATTGCTGTGGCTGTGGCTTAGGCTGGCAGCTGTAGCTCTGATTCGACCCCTAGCCTATTTACCTCCATATGCCACAGGTGTGACCCTAAAAAAAAGAAAAGAAAAAAGAATCAGTGAATTCTACTGCTAATAAAGTAGTTCTAATCATGAATAGACAAAAGCTATTTTTATTACTAGCATATAAATTATGATTAGTAAATCATGAAAGAAAATTTGCAATAGGGAATTATTTCAACCATTATGATAGTTTAACTTTGACCCCAAAAGCTATAGCAGGGCTCTCTTGTGATTATAAATCCTCAAGAATTTTCCCCAACCAAAATTAAGGACATAGAATACAGTTTGTTTTGCCATCTGCCTTTTCCATTAGGAAAATTCTAGTATTTTTATTAAGGGTACAGGATTTCAAGCAACTGCAATTATTAATATTCCCAGTGAACTATTAATTTCTGTCATTTTGCACACAAAGTTGAGCATTTAAAATAATGTATGTAAATAATTTTGTGAAGTTATTTTTCATGTTTGAAATGGAAATTTTTCATATTTTCTATTCCATTTATTGACCAAATTAGAAGAGTAAAAGATCCTTAAAATACAAACCAGGCTAGGGTCACTAAACGGTATTCAGCTGATGTCTAAACTGCTCTGCAGGAGTTCCTATTGTGGCTCAGTGGTTAATGAATCCGACTATGAATCCAACCATGAGGTTGCAGGTTCGATTTCTGGCCTTGCTCAGTGGGTTAAGGATCCGGCACTGGCGTGAGCTGTGGTGTAAGTTGCAGACATGGCTCAGATCCCCAGTTGCTGTGGCTCTGGCGTAGGCCGGCAGCTGTAGCTCTGATTAGACCCCTAGCCTGGGAACTTCCACATGCCACGGGTGTGGCCCTAGAAAAGGCAAAAAGACCAATAAATAAATAAATAAAAATAAAAAATTCAAAAATAAAATAAAATAAACTGCTCTGCAAGGTAAGAGACAACTGATACTCATAGTGGTTCCATGGAAGTACTTCTCCATTGGGTGTGTCTAGTAGGACAGGTGGATTTTTTCACTTGCCTCAAACAGCAAGATAGAAGCTATGTGTCCCATTAAATATTAGTTCTGTAATGGATGAAACATTATTTCTTCCATACTCCATTGGTCAAAGCAATTACAGGCCCGCCAGAGTCAAGAAGAGGGGGCAATAGACATGTCATACCCATGGCAGACATGTCTGGGAACGAACAGCCTACCTGAATCTAACAAATAACACCTACAATACAAGTTTCTTGTTAAGCTGCTGGGTGCCATACACTTAGTGTGTCCATAGCACAAGGTCCTGGTTTCCTTGGACCATAGTGGTAAACTCTGGAATCATTTTTTACTCGACTTACCCCTATCTGGGTGACCTTACACATTAGGCGGATCCCTATGATCCAGGGCAGAGCTTTCACTCTAAGTGGCTAGAAGTTTCTGACCGTTAGACACATCCTCCCTCACTCCTCATCTCTGGACACAGAGACATATACACATGGATTGACAGAAAGGAGAGTATACCCAAAGAGTGCCTGCAAAGAAGAACTCTACCAGAATCTGGTCTCAATATCAGATTTCCTGATTTGGGGCTAATGAGTTTTCTTATATTCCTCAAGGTCCTCTTCTTTCAGGAGTCCCCTAACACCTGTCACTTTCCTTGGGATCCATCCTTCTCTGTCTTGCCTACAAATGAACATATCATCAGAGATATACTGGGTATGTTTAGGGTCACAGAAAGGATTGAAGGAGGACAAGCAGATACAGCTCCTGATAATCTGCAATCCCATGCTCTTGGCATTTGCTTAAGGGTAACACTTGATTATGCAATTCCATTTGAATTAATTCCCAAAAGGAGATCAAGGTAGGGGGAGCAATTCTGCACTGCCTTTCTCTTTTTTCTAAGAAATTTTCTTTCTGGTTAGTCCAGAGAAGCATGGTTACTCAGCACTCCTAATAGGCTCACATTCTCAAAGACTAATAATAAGATGTCTCATGGACCAGTTCCTAGAGTGAAATTTAGGGGATCACTTTGGTCCTGGTGTCAGATCTAACCCAGCAGTTATGTGACCCTGTGTAATGCCCTTCATCTCTCTGTAATTATGTCCTGTGGGAAAGAACACTGAGTTTTTAGAAAGGGCAGAATTCACTATGACAGCATTTTCTTTGGATAAATATGCAGGAGTGGGATTGCTGGATTTTTAATTTTTCAAGAGTCTGCCGTACTGTTTTCTATAGCAGCTGCAACAATTTACCTTCCCACCAACTGTGCAGAAGATTTCCACATCCTTACCAACACTTGTCCTTTGTTTTTTCGTTTGTTTGTTTGTTTTTTGTTTTTTTGTTTTTGATAACAGCCATTCCAATAGGTCTGCAGTGATATCTAACCATGGCGGTTGTTTGTTTTTTTTGGGTTTTTTTTTTTTTTTTTTTTTTTTGTCTTTTTAGGGCCTCACCCGCGGCATATGGAAGTTCCCAGGCTAGGGGTCGAATCAGAGCTGTAGCCGCCAGCCTACACCACAGCTACAGCAACGTGGGATCAGAGCTGCATCTGTGACCTACACCACAGCTCACAGCAACACTCCTTAAACCACTGAGCAAGGCCAGGGATTGTAGCCGCGTCCTCATGGATGCTAGCCGGGTTTGTTAGTCATTGAGCCATGACAGGAACTTCTAACCATGGTTTTTATTTACCTTTCCTTGATGATTGGTGATGTTGAGCATCTTTTAATGTACCTGTAGGCCATGTGTAAGTCTTGCTTGGAAAAACATATCTATTCAGATCCTCTGATCATATTTAATTGGGCTTTTTGCTTTTTTATATTGAATTGTGTGCGTTCTTTGTACATTTTGAATATTAGCCCATTGACAGACATATCATTTGCAACTATCTTCTACCATTCAGAAGGGGTAATTTTCTTTTTAAAAAATTTTTAAAATTATACTTGATTTACAATTTTGCCCCAATTTCTGCTGCACATAAAGTGACCCAGTCACATATATATGTATATACATTATTTTTATCATATTATCTTCTATCTTGTTCCCCATGATATATCCCAAGAGACTGGATGTAGTTCCTGGTGATATACAGTAGGACCTCATTGCCTGCCCATTCCAAATGTAATAGTTTGCATCTACTAACCCCAAATTCCCAGTCCATCCCATTCCCTTCCCCACCCCTTGGCAACCACAAGTCTGTCCTCCATGTTTGTGACTCTGTATCTGTTCTTTAGATAGGTTCATTTGTGCCACATTCTAGATACCACATATAAGTGATATCATATGGTATTTTACTTTCTCTTTCTGGCTTCACCTAGTATGAGACTCTCTAGTTGCATCCATGGTGTTACAAATGGCATTATTTCATTCTTTTTATGGATAACTAGTATTCCATTGTGTACATGTACCACTTCTTTTTTATATATAATTATTTTTTAAAATTATAGCTGGTTTACAGCGTTCTGTCAATTTTCTCCTGTACAGCATGGTTACCCAGTCACACATACATGTATAGATTCTTTTTTTCTCACATTATCATGCTCCCTCATAAGTGACTACACATAGTTCCCACTGCTACACAGCAGGATGTCATTGCTTATCCATTCCCAAGGCAATAGTCTGCACTATTAGCCCCAAGTTCCCAATCCATCCCACTCCCTCCCCCTCCC
This sequence comes from Phacochoerus africanus, assembly GCF_016906955.1. Taxonomy (NCBI): domain Eukaryota; kingdom Metazoa; phylum Chordata; class Mammalia; order Artiodactyla; family Suidae; genus Phacochoerus; species Phacochoerus africanus. Next base: position 88,866,443 of record NC_062560.1, on the reverse strand, counting down.
CCTTGGCAGCCATGAGTCTATTCTCCAAGTCCATGATTTTCTTTTCCATGGAGAGGTTCATTTGTGCCATATATTAGATTCCAGATATAAGTGATATCATATGGTATTTGTCTTTCTCTTTCTGACTTACTTCACTTAGTATGAGAGTCTCTAGTTCCATCCATGTTGCTGCAAATGGCATTGTTTTGTTTTTTATGGCTGAGTAGTATTCCATTTTGTATATATACCACATCTTCCTAATCCAATCATCTGTCGATGGACATTAAGTTGTTTCCATGTCTTGGCTATTGTGAATAGTGCTGCAATGAACATGCGGGTGCATGTGTTTTTTTATGTAGAGTTTTCTCCAGATGTATGCCCAAAAGTGGGATGGCTGGGTCATATGGTAGTTCTATGCATAGTTTTCTAAGGTATCTCCATACTGCTTTCCATAGTGGTTGGGCCAAGTTACATTCCCACCAAGAGTGTAGGAGTGTTCCCTTTTCTCCACACCCCCTCCAGCATTTGTTAATTGTGGACTTATTAATGATGGCCATTCTGACTGGTGTGAGGTGGTACTTCATGGTAGTTTTGATTTGCATTTCTCTAATAATCAGGGATGTTGAGCACTTTTTCATGTGCTTATGGCCATCTGTATATCTTCCTTGAAGAAATGTCTATTCAAATCTTTTGCCCATTTTTCCACTGGGCTGTTGGCTTTTTTGCTGTTGAGTTGTACAAGTTGCTTGTATATTTTAGAGACTAAGCCTTTGTCAGTTGCGTCATTTGACACTATTTTATCCCATTCTGTAAGTCGTCTTTTTGTTTTCTTTTTGGTTTCCTTTGCTGTGCAAAACTTGTCAGTTCCATTAGGTCCCATTGGATTATTTTTGCTTTTATTTCTGTTACTTTGGGAGACTGACCTGAGAAAACATTTGTAAGCTTGATGTCAGAGAATGTTTTGCCTGTGTTTTTTTCCAGGAGTTTGATGGTGTCTTGTCTTATATTTAAGTCTTTCAGCCGTTTGGAGTTTATTTTGGTGCATGGTGTGAGGGCGTGTTCTATCTAGTTTCATTGCTTTGCATGCAGCTGTCCAGGTTTCCCAGCAATGCTTGCTGAATAGACTGTCTTTTTTCCCATTTTATGTTCTTGCCTCCCTTGTCAAAGATTAATTGACCATAGGTGTCAGGGTTTATTTCTGGGTTCTCTATTCTGTTCCATTGGTCTGTCTGTCTGTTTTGGTACCAGTACCACACTGTCTTGATGACTGTGGCTTTGTAATACTGCCTGAAGTCTAGGAGAGTTATGCCTCCTGCTTAGTTTTTATTCCTCAGAAGTGCTTTGGCAATTTTGAGTTTTTTGTGGTTCCATGTAAATTTTTGGATTGTTTGTTCTAGTTCTGTGAAAAATGTCATGGGTAATTTGATAGGGATTGCATTCAATCTGTAGATTGCTTTGGGTAGTATGGCCATTTTTACAATATTAATTTTTCCAGCCCAGGAGCATGGGATAGCTTTCCATTTCTTTGAATCCTCTTTCATTTCCTTGATTAATGTTTTATAGTTCTCAGCATATAAGTCTTTTACCTCCTTGGTCAGGTGTATGCCCAGGTATTTGATTTTGTGGGGTGCAATTTTGAAAGGTATTGTATTTTTGTATTCCTTTTCTATTATTTCATTGTTAGTATACAGAAATGCAACTGATTTCTGAATGTTAATCTTATATCCTGCTCCTTTGCTGAATTTGTTGATCAGTTCAAGTAGTTTTTGGGTTGAGCCCTTAGGGTTTTCTATATATAGTATCATGTCATCTGCATAGAGTGACAGTTTTATCTCTTCTCTTCCTATTTGGATGCCTTTATTTCTTTCATTTGTCTAATTGCTGTGGCTAGGACTTCCAGTATGATGTTGAATAACAGTGGTAAGAGTGGGCATCCTTGTCTTGTTCCAGATATTAGTGGGAAGGTTTTCAGCTTTTCTCCATTGAGTATTATATTTGCTGTGGGCTTGTCATAAATGGCTTTGATTATGTTAAGGTATGTTCCCTCTATACCTACTTTGGTAAGAGTTTTGATCATGAATAGAAGTTGGAATTTGTCAGATGCTTTTTCTGCATCTATTGAGATGATCATGTGGTTTTTGACTTTTCTTTTGTTAATATGGTGTATGATGTTGATTGATTTGCATATGTTGAACCATCCTTATGCACCTGGGATGAATCCCACTTGGTTGTGGTGTATGATCGTTTTTATATGGTGTCAGATTCAGTTGGCTAAAATTTAATTGAGAATTTTTGTGTCTATATTCATCAAAGATTTTGGCCTATACTTTTCGTTTTTGGTGGTATATTTGTCTGGTTTTGGAATTAAGGTGGTGGCGTCGTAGAATGTCTTTGGGAGTGTTCCTTCTTCTTCAAATTTTGAAGAAGTTTAAGGAGGATGGGCACCAGTTCCTCTTTATATGTTTGATAGAATTCGCCTGTGAAGCCATCTGGTCCTGGACTTTTATTTGTAGGGAGTGTTTTTATGACGTATTCAATTTTATTTCTAGTGATTGGTCTGTTCAGTTGATCTATTTATTCTTGATTCAGTTTTGGCAGGCTGTAAGTCTCTAGAAAGTTGTCCATTTCTTCTAGATTGTCAAATTTGTTGGCATAAAATTGTTCATAGTATTCTCTCATGGTTTTTTGTATTTCTGTAGTATCCGCTATGACTTCTCAATTTCATTTCTTGTTTTGCTTATTTGGGGTTTTTCTCTCCTCTTCTTGGTGAGTCTAGCCAGAGGCTTGTCAATTTTGTTTACCTTTTCAAAGAATCAGACATTGGTTTTATTGATTTTTTTTCTATTTTTAATGTCTATTTTATTGATTTCCTCTCTGATCTTTAAGATTTCCTTCCTGCTGCTGACTTTAGGTTTTGTTTGTTCTTCTTTTTCTAATTCACTTAAGTGGTGGGTTAAGTTGTCAACTTGAGATTTTTCTTTTTTGAGGAAAGCCTGTATCGCTATGAACTTCCCTCTGAGCACTGCTTTTGCAGCATCCTGTACATTTTGAGTAGTTGTGTCTTCATTATCATTTGTCTTGAAGTATTTTTTAATTTCCTCTTGATTTCCTCATTGACCCATTGGTTTTTTAGTAGCATGTTGTTTACTCTCCATGTATTAAGTTTTTTCTCATTTCTTTTCCTATGGTTGATTTATAGTTTCATGCCATTGTGGTCAGAGAAGATACTTGAAATAATTTCTGTACTCTTAAATTGTTGAGGTTAGCTTTGTGCCCCAGTATGTGACAATCCTTGAGAATGTTTCATGTGTACTTGAGAAGAATGTATATTCTGACTTTTTTGGATGTAATGTCCTGAAAATATCAATTAAGTCTACCTTTTCTATTGTGTCATTTAGGATCTCTGTTGCCTTATTGATTTTCTGTCTAGAGGATCTGTCCATGGATGTGAGTGGGGTGTTAAAGTTTCCTACTATGATTGTATTCCCATAAGTTTCTCCTTTTATGTCTATTAGCATTTGTTGTGTGTATCTGGGTGCTCCTATATTATGGGCATATATATATATATATATATATATATATATATATATAGACGATTATAATATCCTCTTCTTGAAATGGATCCTTTTACCATTAGATAGTGTCCTTCTTTGTCTTTCTTTATGGCCTTCCTTTAAAAATCTATTTTGTCTGATATGACTATTGCTACACCTGATTTCCTGTCTTGTCCATTGGCATGAAATATCTTTTCCCATCTCCTCACTTTCAATCTATATGTGTCCTTTGCCCCAAGGGGAGTCTCTTGTAGACAGCAGATTGAAGGTTTTTGCTTTTTTATCCAATCTGCCACTCCGTGTCTTTTGATTGGAGCATTCAGTCCATTGATGTTTAAGGAGATTATTGATAGATATGTATTTATTGCTATTCTAAACCTTGTTTTCCAGTTGATTCTATGTTTCTCTTTTATTCCTTTCTTTTTATGGTTGGATGATTTCCATTTATCTTATGCTTGAGTACTTTTCTTTTCACTTTTTTGAATGTAATGTTTGGTTTTGATTTGTGGTTGCCCTGTTTTTTAAGTATGTTAACCTTTCCTGAATCTGCTTGCTTTAGCCTGATAGTCATAGAGGCTCGAACACATCATTAAAAAAAAAAAAAAAAAAAGAATCTATATTTTCTTACTTTCCTTCCCCACATGGTATGATTTTGATGTCTTCTTTTTTTTTTTTTTTTAACATCTTCACGTTTAGATCTGGATGCTGGCTTATTTAAGTGATTACTTTCCAATTGTGATTTCCTCCATCCTAGTTATTCTTACTTCTTCTTCTTCTTTTTTTTTAATTTAGAGAAGCCCTTTCAACGTTTCTTTTAGAATGGGTTTAGAATTGCTGTACTCTTTTAGCTTTTGTTTGTTGGAGAAATTCTTTATTTCCCCTTCTATTTTAAATGGTATTCTTGCTGGATAGAGTATTCTAGGTTGCAAATTTTTTTTCTTTCAGCACTTTAAATATATCTTTCCACTCCCTTCTGGCCTGTAGTGTTTCTGTAGAGAAATCAGCTGATAGCCTTATGGGGGTTCCCTTATAATTAAGGCTTTGCTTTTCTCTTGCTGCCTTTATTTTATTTTTTTTTTTGTCTTTTTTTTTTTGGCATTTCTTGGGCCGCTCCCATGGCATATGGATGTTCCCAGGCTAGGGGTCCAATCGGAGCTGTAGCCACCAGCCTATGCCAGAGGCACAGCAACGTGGGATCCGAGCCGCATCTGCAACCTACACCACAGCTCACGGCAATGCCGGATCGTTAACCCACTGAGCAAGGGCAGGGACCGAACCCGCAACCTCATGGTTCCTAGTCGGATTCGTTAACCACTGTGCCATGACGGGAACTCCTCTTGCTGCCTTTAGAATCCTCTCTTTGTCTTTAACTTTTGCCATTTTTATTATAATATGTGCTGGTGTAGTCCTATTTGAGTTCAGCTTGTTTGGGGCCTTCTGTGCTTCCTGTATCTTGATATCAGTTTCCTTTAGATTTGGAAAGTTTTCAGACATAATTTCTTCAAATATATTTTCAATCCCCTTTTCTTTTTCTTCTTCTGGAATTCCTATTATTTGTAGATAGGCCCACTTTATATTATCCCATAGATCTCTTATATTGCTTTCTAGTGTTTTCATTTGATTTTCTGTCTGCTGTCCTGATTGGGCGATTTCCATTATTCTATCTTCCAAGTCACTAATTCATTCCTCTGCATTATTCATCCTGCTCTTTAGTGCCTTTAGCTCAGTTTGCATCTCTGCAAATGAATTTCTAATTTTTATTGGCTCCTCATATTTTCTAGTTCCTTTCTAAAAGAATCTGCATTGCTATTCATATCCTCTCTTATTTCCTTGATATTCAGCCTTAATTCCTTCAGTATTTTCACTATCTCCCTTTTGAACTCAGTGTCTATCAGACTGCAGGGGTCTGTTTTATTTTTGACTGCTTTAGGTGAATTCTCCTGTTTCTTTAACTGGGATTGATTTCTGAGATTCTTCATCTTACTTATGTTTTTCTTTTTCTGAGAGTTTAGGGAAGCCAAAGTGTAGTCTTATAATGCTCCTTGTATGCAAGGGCACCCCTCTGTATTTTTGGGGGGGTTACTGTTTACCTTTGGTGTGGGAGTTTGAATATTTGCCCTCTCTTTCTTCGGTGTGAGCAGGCTGTTATCCCCAGGATGCTCAGCGTGTAGGGCCAGCAGTCAGTACCTGGTTGCTGGGCTCTCAATGGCAGCAAGGACCTGCAGGAAGGTGGCACAGACTACTCCTAGTTGCAGGGCCCTGGGAAGTGGTAATGAGCTCTAGGCAGATCTACAAGGTATCTAGAGCATTTGGCAGTAGCATCAGCAGGGTGCGTGAGTTCCCAAGGGAGTGAGAGCAGCAACCGCTAGTTTTTTATTGCAGTGCCATCCTCTGAGGTGATTGGAACCACAGGTGGTGCCTGTTCAGGGACCCTTAGTGGTAGTGGACCATGACCACCTCTGGAGTCAGTGATAACTGTGGTGGTTTGCCCCTGCCACCTGTAGACCATGCATGAAACACCCCATCTCGCTTAGCCCACATAGGAGGTGTTGCACAGGCTGCTCCTAGTTGCAGGATCCTGGGAAGTGACAGAGATCAGGCATGCGGGTACTGCCTGGAGCATTCAGGAGTGGCAGCATCAGGGCGGGTGTGTCCCCAGGGGTGCAGAGCACCAACAGGTGGTGTTTGGTCATAATGCCCACCTCTGTGGTGCCCTTGAGGTGACTGGGGCTGCAAGTGGTGCCTGTTCATGGACCCCTAGTGGTAGCGGGCCACTCCCACCTCTGGAGCCAGAGATAACTGTGGTGGTTTGCCCCTACCTCCTGTAGGCCACGCAGGAAGCACCTCTTCCTGCTTAGCTCCCACAGGAGGTGCTGCACCAGCTGCTCCTAGTTGCAGATTCCTGGGAAGGGACAGTGACCAAGTGTCTGGGCACTGCCCAGAGTGTTTGGCAGTGGCAGCAGCAGGGCGGGTGTGCTCTCAAGGGAGCAAGAGCAACAACAAGTGGTGTTCTGTCACAATGTCCTTCTCTGTGGTGCCCTCTGAGTGGTTGGGGCTACAAGTGATTTTTGTTGAGGTATCTCCATTGACCGTGGGCCATGCCCACCTCTGGAGTCAGAGATAACTGTGGTGGTTTGCGCCCCCACCCCCGCCACCTTTGGACCATGCAAGAAGCACCCTGTCCCACTTAGCCCATGCAGGATGTGCTGTACCAGCTGCTCCTAGTTGTAGGGTCTTGGGAAGGGACAGTGACCAAGTGTCTTGGTGCCACCCAGAGCGTTTGGAAGTGGCAGCTGCGGGGCGGGTGTGTTCCCAGGGGAGTGAGAGAATCAGCGTATGGTGCTTGGTTGCAGTGCCCTCCTTTTTTTTTTTTTTTTTTTTTTTTTTTTTTTTTTTTTTGCCAACCGCTGAGGTGACTGGGGCTGCAGGTGGAGCCCACTCACAGGTCCCCTGTGGTGGCAAGCCATGCCTCCCTCTGGCCTCTGAGACAGCCACAGCAGTTTGTCCCTGCTACCTGTAGATTGTGCAAGAGGCACCACATCGCACTTAGTCCCCTGATGCCCTTAGCCCACACAAAATGTGCTTGACTACCGGTAGCCTGCACAAGAAGTGCCCAGTCTCCCGTAAATGAGCAAGAGGCTTCTCGCCACGTGTAGCCTGCACCAGAGCCACCCTGCCTTCTGAGAGCCTGCAGGCATGCACAAGCTCAGGTGCGGGGAGTTCCCTATGTTGGTCCGCCCCCTCCTCCTTTCACCCTTCCCAACAATGGCACCTTGCCTCTCCTGCAGGCCTGGACCTTCTCCCCGGTTCCCTCTGCCATGGTGTTCCACTACCCAGCCCATAGTGTACCACTTCCCTGCCCATGGCGCACTGCTCCTTAGCCCCTTAGGCAGTCCCCACACAGCCAGCCCCAGTCCTCTCCCCTGGACTAACCTCTGGAGCCTAAGTCTCAGCACCCAGTCCCTGCCCAAGTGTCTCAGGCTGTGGTGCCTGGGCCGGTGGTTCAGATGATCTGTGCGGCTCTCACTCTGCTTTGCTGTTTTCAGTCCAGCTGCTGTGCTTTTCTTGGCGACTTTGAGGTCCCTCCCACTCGGCTGATCTTTCTGTCAGTTAGGTGGCTTCCCAGGATGTGTGTTCCTCTTCTCCTTCACAGCTCCCTCTTAGGAATTCTAGTCCCATCCTGATTACTTTTCTCTCTCTTTGTTGTTCTACCCAGTTATGTCAAGAGTTTCTTGCCCTTTTTGGAGGTTTAAGTTCTTCTGCCAGCATTCAGTTGATGTTCTGTGTGAGTCGTTTTACATGTAGATGTGTTATTTTTTTTATGTGTTTGTGGGAGAAGGTGAGTACGACCTCTTACTCCTCCACCATCTTTCTCCACCCCCTCCACATTTTCTTAATGCATTCATCTGGCAATGGACATTTAGGTTGTTTCCATGTCTTGGCTATTGTGAATAGTGCTGCTGTGAACATACGGGTGCATGTATCTTTTTGAATTGTAGTTTTGTCCAGATATATGACCAGGAGTGGGATTGCTGGATCATACAGTAGATCCATATTTAGTTTCTGAGGAACCTCTATACTGTTTTCCGTAGTGGTTGTACTTTTTTTCAAATGGGCTCACCATTGTTTTTCTGAAAACGCACCCGGCTCTGTAAGGAAACGTGAGCTTTCAAAATTTATTCCAGGTGTGTAGAATATCTCTAGGAACCACAAAGCAAGATCAAATTGCACTGGATTTCATGTGTTGACAAAAATTCTTAAACGATCAAATTAAGAAGAAAAGGGAAATTCATTTTAGCTAAACTGAGGATTATACCCTAGAGACAGGGTCTCCAAAAGCTCTGATAATCTTACGAGGGTTGACTTCTACATACAAATTGTTTTTCTCTTGCTGGGTCTCTTTGGGTTTATCTAATTTGGAAATTTATGGACTTCCTGGATCTAGATGTCTGCTTTTATCCCCACGTTTGGGAAATATTCTACCATTATTTCTTCACATATGTTTTCTACCCCTTTCTCTCTCTCTCTCTTCTCCTCCTGGGACTCCTATAATGTGAATGTTAGTTCTCTTGATTTTGTTCCACAAGTCTCTTGAATTATCTTCACTTTTTAAGTTATTTTTTTCTTTTTACCGCTCTAATTAGGATAAGTTCCTCTGCCCCATCTTTGAGTTCACTGATCCTTTATTTGTTTCATCTACTCTACTATTAAAACCCTCTAGTGTATTTTTCAGTTCAGTTACGGTATTATTCAGTTCTGTGATTTCTGTTTAGAAATGTCTTATATTTTCTAGTACCTTGTGGGAATTCTCACTATGTTCCTGTATTCTCTCAAAATGCTCTCTTCACTGAGCACCTTTATGCCATAATTTTGAAATCTATCAGCTAAATTATTTATGTTTCATTGAGATATCTTCCTGAAGTTTTATCTTCTTCTTTCATTTACAACATGTTCCTTGGTTTCTTCATTTTGCTTGTCTCCTGTATTGGTTTTTATGAATTAGATAAAACAACCACTTCTCCCAGTCTTGAAAACTGGCCTTGTGTAGGAGATAAACCTTATCATCCAACCCTGCCCTAGCTCTTTGTTTCTCTCAAACTTTTGTCATTGTCCAAGCAGCCTATTTTTTTGTCTTTTACCCTTTTTAGGGCTGCACCAGAAGCATATGGAAGTGCCCAGGCTAGGGGTCAAATCAGAGCTGCAGCTGCCAGCCTATGCCACAGCTACAGCAATGCAGGATTGGAGCCGCATCTGCGACCTACACCACAGCTCACAGCAACACTGGATCCCTAACCCACTGAGCGAGGCCAGGGATCAAACCCGCAACCTCATGGTTCCTAGTCAGATTCATTTCTGCTACACCATGATGGGAACTCCCTATTTTATTTTTAATAGCCCCCAGTAATTGAGGGTGTACCAAGATCAGACAATGCCCCAAAGAGTGTGGTCTTAGTCATAACCTAGATTCAGGAAACCAGATCATCAGGCATAAGGCCCACTAATCCCCAAAGTCTGGTGATCTGGAAGTGTCACCTGACAAACAGTCACAAAATCTGGGGCTCCAGACCAGTATATAAGCTTCTTTCTTGGAGATACTGGTGAGCTGTAGTGAGGCAGAAGGAAAGCACAAAGATGGCATCCCCCAGCCTATGTTTCCTGAGAGCAACTTCATAGCTTCTAGATGTGTGCCAAACCTAAAGCCTGACCCTCAGGCTGAAGCTCTAGGACTAGAAAGTAGACTTCTTACCCTGAAAGATGGGGGGAGGGTGTATATTCCATCTGCTGTCTGTGCTGTGCCCTGGGGGTGGTAACCTCTCAAGTACTGTCTCCTTAATTGTTACAGTCTGATGGGACCCAAGAATACAAGCCCCCCAGCCACCAGAGCTAGACAATAAAGGAGTATACCTTTGGTGGCAGCCACAAAAACCAGCACAATAGACATAAAAACTGGATTGCCAGACATGTATTAGAGTTCCCTACAGGAGATGCTGGCATTCTGGAGCATGGAAGAGGAAGAGTGTGAAGAAAGTGCCCACCCTTTGAGATCTAAGGAAAGGTTTATAGTCAGTCCTTAGATGGGTGTTTAATTAGAAGCCTGCCCCTTAGGCTGTAGCTATGATAAGAAGGTAACAAACCTCTTTCACAGAATGACTGAGCCCCTGGATCTGTTGCCTCTTACTGTGCCCTGGAGGTGGTAGCTGTTTAAGAGCACTTTCCCTGTTGGTTATAGTCCTGTGAGATCCATAAGCACATAAGTCCTGCTGGCCACCAGAGCCAGGCAATGTAGTAGCAGCAGCTGCAAAAATCTAAGCACCAGAAAAGAGTATAAGCTTCTTTCTAGAAGATACCAGTTACTTGGACTGAGGCAGCAAGAGCACAGCGATTCTATCCACCAGCCTCCATTACCTGAGAGAAGTTCTGTAGGCCCCTATGTGTGAGCCAAACCAGAATCCTGTCCCTTAGGCCAAAACTCTTAGACAAGCAAATAGGCCTCTTCCTTAGAAAAACTGGGGGCATGTTTCAGTCAGTCTGCTATCTGTGCAGTGCCCTGGGTGTGGTAGTCTGCTAAGAACTGAATCTCTGATTGTTACAGTCACATGGGACTCAGGAACACAAGCCCCCCAGGTCCTGGAGCCAGGGATCAAGGGGAAATTCCCTGAGGGGTAGCTGCTAAAACCTTGTCAACAGATGTGTTCAGAGGCTCCCTTCTAGGAGATACTGGTGCTCTGGAATGCTACAGAGGGAGAGCACAAAGATGGCACCCACTGGCTGGAGTGAGGTAGAGGAGTGTACAGAGACGGTACCAACAAAAAAGAAAAAAAAAAAGAAAAGAAAAAGGAAAGAAATAAGAAAAGAAGAAAAAGGAAAAAGAGAAGAAAAAGAAATGGTGGGGCGGGGGCGGGGGCGGGGGGAGAGGGTGCCAGCCAGCTTTTCCAGGGCAGAGGGAGAGGAGGAAGACGGCACCCACCAGGCCCTGTCCTCAGAGAGTATCCAGAAGGCCCCTGGCCCTCGGATCAATGCTTTACAATTGAGAAATGAGACACTTTCACATAAAATCCAAGTGCTTTTCAAAGGGCTTCTTCTGCACTGAATCCTGGGCTGGGTGAGTCTGCACACCAGCCCTTTAAGAGCCTTTCCTTAGTTGGCCACAGCCCTATGGCTTTTGTGGGCATGAGCCTTATTGTTCTTCAGAGCCAGATTTTTTGTTTGTTTGTTTTTTTGTTTTAAAGGAATATTTTGAATATCGTTCCATGTGCTGTATAGTAGGTCCTTATTGTTTATCTATTTTATATATAGCAGTGTGTATCTGTTAATCCCATACTCCTAATTTATCCCTCCCCCACTTTTCCCCATCAGTAGCCATAAATTTTTTTCTTTGTCTGTAAGTCTGTTTCTATTTTGTATATAGGTTTATTTGTATTATTTTTTAGATTCTGTTTTTAAATGATATCATATAATATTTACCTTTCTCTAATTTACTTCACTTAGTGTGATAATTTCCATCTTTTTTGCTGCAAATGGCAATATTTCAAGGAGGGTCACAAGGCTTCCTTGGGTCATGTTCAATTTTGACAGGAGCCCAATAGCAAGTGAATAGCTATGTTTCAAAAGGGAGTACCTGCTAGCTGTATCATGAAAGCAATGAGTCCAAAACTCTAAGAGGTGCCTCCATGTAGAGGCTGTATCCCTTTGCCAGAGAGTCTGATTAGAAAAATCATCAGTCACAGAAACCTGTAGCTCAAAATGGTCATTAGGGTTGTGGGGCTCTAAAGAAAGAGAATGTGCCATAACTTACAGGATGGATTCTAACTTGGGCTGTTGATTTGGGCTCCCATCAAAGAATTATGCTTTGTGAGTTAGCTGATATGAAGGACCAAATAGAATGCTCAAGTACGGCACATACTGTCCATAATACCTAAAGAGTTCAGAAAGGTTTTTGCTTTGATACATGGAGCCTAAGAGACAGCAGTTTTTCCTTGACAGTCAGAGGGATTAAGCCTTGTAAATCTGCCCATATTTTTTTTGTCTTTTTGCTATTTCTTTGGGCCGCTCCCGCAGCATATGGAGGTTCCCAGGCTAGGGGTCAAATCGGAGCTGTAGCCTCCAGCCTACGCCAGAGCCACAGCAACGCGGGATCGGAGACGCCTCTGCAACATACACCACAGCTCACGGCAACGCCGGATCATTAACCCACTGAGCAAGGGCAGGGACCGAACCCGCAACCTCATGGTTCCTAGTCGGATTCGTTAACCACTGCGCCACTACGGGAACTCCCCTGCCTATATTGTTTCAAGAAACTTTACTTAGGCATGTGGGTGCCTGAATCTTGTTGAATATTATCAGCCTTCCTACTGGCAGGGGTGTGATAATACCACAGTCAGGACTGTTGAGACTGAAGCTTCTGGCTCAACCAATAGAAAAACATCTATATAGTGAAAGGTATGGACATCAGAGGCTAGAGACACTTGTGCTAAGTCCTGACCCACCTACTTGGGGCAGATGGCAGGGAAATTTAGGTATCCCTAGGGGAACACTACAAATATATATTTGAACACTTGTTACATGATTGCAGACTTTGATTTTGTGAGGGTTTTTTGTATTTTTAAAATTACAGTTGATTTACAATGTTGTGCCAATTTCTGCTGTGACCCAGCAAAGAAAGTGACTCAGTCATTGTGTATATATATATATATATTGTTTTTCTCATATCATCCCCCATCGTGTTCTATCCCAAGAGATTGGACACAGTTCCCTGTTCTCTACAGTAAGAGAGTGCAAACTTATCTTGATCCTCCATGGCATTAGTATGGCAAATAAGGCATTGGCAATGTCCAAGACAGCATTCCAAGTGCCATCATTCTGAGTAATAGATTCAGCTATAGTCACAATGTCTAGAACAACCAAGGCTATGGGAACAAAAACTGAATCCAGTTAGTAATAATTCACCATAAATATCTAGCCCCTGTTAATCTTTTTCACTGAGCATGGGTACAAGAGAACTGTGTTGAAATATTGTATCTCATATCCCTGCTGCCTTTAAGGCCTTAATCAAAGCAATTTCTCTTTTTCCTCCTGGGATGCTATACTATTTCTGTTAGCCTACCTGGAAAGATGGGAGAGAAAGAAGGTTAAAGAGCAATGAATGTGTCCCACTATTACTTCTCTGAATGTGGCTCTTCCCAAGTGAGAGAATCTCTACTTATGAGGTGGGAAAGTATAAGTGTACAGCACATCAACTCCTAGTACACTTTCAGATGTGGAAACAGTGACTATAGTATGTTGAATTGGCCCAAAGAGTTTCATTCATAAACTTACATTATTGCTCTGCCTCATTGTGAACCCTGCCCAAATCCCATTCGCTGGATCCAGATACATTTTCCTTTCCATAGCTCGAGGTAGGATAGTGACTTTAACACCCATATCCAATAAGATCACTAAAGTTTGAATTCCAAACCTCCCGTAAATGCTTCAGCACACTCAGATGAGTGTGTATATGGCCTTTACCCCACTTCTGTTTTTATCTTTAAAATAGCTGAAGTTGACGTGCATGGGGAGGTATCAGAGAAGGAGAGAAAAATCTCTGTGCTGTTAAACAAAGCTTTTCATTTGCTTTCAGTTTTGACTGGCATAGCAGCAACTCATGACTCAACCAAATAAATTTACAATGTTTTCAACGTGCCTAAAGCTTTATATTGAGTGGCAAGGTCCTAAAGATGACACAATTTATTTTAGCCTTGAGAACTCAACAGCTACAGACATAACCACATTGCTTTCTGGCTGGAACTGTGAGGTTTGCATCCTCTGGCTGACTCAGGCTTCACTTACATACCATCAAATCGTTGTAAGGAGTCCACCTTAATTGGTGACAGCTGCTGCATCATTGTCATTATATCCAATCTTTGATCCGGTTTCAATATTAGGGCTGAGGGTGTCTTCTAGGACAACAGAACTGATCACAAAAATTTACCTCGATTTCTTCAGGTCAATTTCTCATTCTCCAATGGGTCACCTTCATCAACATTGGAAACCCAATCCAGGGCAGTAATAGCCAGAATACTACAAAACGTTTCATCTATGATTTTCCACAGGAGTTTGTCTGTCTCAAGGAAACCTCCCTGAGAGTACCTAAGTTCTCTTATAATCAGCCAAGATCCAAGGTTGAAATGGGAGGCTGAAGGAGGGGGTTGAGTTATAAGACAGGCCAACTATTTTATTCCTCCTTAAAAAGCATTGCAATCCCCACAAATCACATCTTCTTTACTATAAAGTCAAAGTTTTAAAAACTTACTTGCTTTCTCCCATAGCAGTTGTGTAACTATTGTCTGAAAAGGTGGGGATAAAGGGCTTCTGCCCATCCAGGCTGAATTTTAATGCTAGTTGTTATAGAGGAGTAGACCATAAGGTAAACATCAGATTGGGGAAAACATCTTCTTTCTGTAGGAGAGTTAGCAACAGCCAGAGTACCATTCAGGAAGCTGTCTTTGAACCTACTTCCCAGTTCTCAACCTGAAAACACCTCTGCAACTTCTCATTAATAGAAAATAAAGTAGAGGACCATTTATTGCCTTGTTGACCATAAAATTTGGTCAACAGGTTGCTACTGATTAATATGGACTCTAATATCCAGCACAAATGAACATCTCCTCAGAAAAGAAAATCATGGACTTGGAGAAGAGACTTGTGGCTGCCTGATGGGAGGGGGAGGGAGTGGGAGGGATCGGGAGCTTGGGCTTATCAGACACAACTTAGAATAGATTTACAAGGAGATCCTGCTGAATAGCATTGAGAACTTTGTCTAGATACTCATGTTGCAACAGAATAAAGGGTGGGGGAAAAATGTAATTGTAATGTATACATGTAAGGATAACCTGACCCCCTTGCTGTTCAGTGGGAAAATAAAAAAAATTATTAAAAAAATAAATAAATAAAAATAAAATAAAATAATGAAAAAAATGGACTTTCCCCAAATTCCATTAATTAGCCTATAAGGTTCATCCTCTTCTAGAAAATGTTGTCTTTATCAGCTTCATTGCCCCCTTGTCACCATCTCATTGCCAAAACCATCAAAAACTATAAAAGTTACTTTGCCACAGTTTTATGGATACTACCAGAAAACGTGGAACTCTTGGGGCATGTCTAATACCCAAAGCAATAGTAGTAGCCAGAGTATTAGCATTTTGCATAGGTTTCTGGAGCTCTAGTTACCAGAGAGTGAAAATAAGGGGTCAAGGTGACACCTTCACATGAAGTAAGATGCACTGAAAGAAAGGAAACCTGAGGTTAGGGAGCACAAATATTTTATAATGGGCTATAAGCATGCCTGCCTTTTGGTCCAGAGAGAAACAGTATTTCTGTCCTCCAAGGCTGTAAGGCAAATTGCCCTTTGGTCTTGTGGGAGACATTATCTCTATATCTAAAGTTTTCCCCTTGAAAAGAAAGTTCATAGCAAAGAATCATCAGGTTTTTACTTGTAAGACATGCAGAAACAAGAAAGACTCATGGAAAATTTTCTCCCAACATGATGTTTTCAAGATCAAACAAAAAAATGCAGACTATAAATGCTATACATGTTATAATTATTTGATATACAACATATTAAAGTCTTAGATACATTTGCGTGTATAGATGTTTCAAATGGGCATGAGAGAAAAGGAGTTTTTTAATTGAAATATAGTAGTTTTACAATATTATATTAGTTTCAAGTGTACAGCATAATGATTGTAGTTTTGCAGACTCCATTAAATGTTATTACAAGATAATGGATAATTTACTGTGCTACATGATATATTCTTGTTGCTTATTTATTTTATACATAGTAGGTTGTATCTGTTAATTCCATAACCCTAATTTGTCCTTCCCCCATTCCCTCTCCCCTTTGGTAACCACTTGTTGGTTTTCTATATCTCTGAGTCCATTTATGTTTTGAGTATACATTCATTTGTATTTTATTTATTTATTTATTTACTGGCAGAATTTACCAGGCCAGGGGTCAAACCTGTGCTGTAGCAGTCACCTGGGCCATAACAGTGACAATGCTGGATCTTTAACCACTTGGCCACCAGGGAACTCCTTGTATTATTTTTTAGATTCCACATATAAGTGATATCACACTGTACTTGTCTTTGTTTGACTTATTTCACTAAGCATAATATTATCTAAGTTCATCCACATTGCTGAAAATGGCAGAATTTCTTTTCTGTAGCTGAGTAATATTCCATATATATATATATATATACATACATGTATACATATCTCACATCTTCTTTATCCATTTGTATGTTGATAGACATTGGGATTCTTCCATGTAGTGGCTATTATAACTAGTCCTGCTATTAACATTAGGGTGCATGTATCTTTTTGATTAGCATTTTCATTTTTTCCACATATATACCCAGGAATGGAATTGCTGGATCATACGGTAGTTCTATTTTTAGTTTTTTAAGGAACTGCCATACCATTTTCCATAGTGACTACACCAATTTATAGTCCCACCAACAGTATGGAGAGGAGTTAGTTTGAATTTATAGGAAATCCACTTTATGTTTAAAGGTCAGTTAAAATGTTTTTCTAAAAGAAAAATATGCACATTGAATAAGTGAGTATGGTATTTGCAAAGTTGGTTTCTAAAAGATCTGTATTATGGAATAGGTTATAAAATTGTGAAGAATAAAATAAAATAGCCATTTGGTACCCATCTGTTGTGAGGGTAAGTTAAATGACATTGTTGGGATTCAAGAAAACCCCTGTTATATGACTGGAAAAATGACAAACAAGAATGAGACACATATGACATAAATACATGCATGGGGGTAAGTTGAGTTTGTTATTATCAATCCTTCTCCTGCTACCCTGAAGTAAGTAGGCCTAGGCCACGATGCTTATTACCTCAGCAAGGGAAAAGTAGCATCAAAGATCATGGAGTACTTCAAAAAGAAGATATAACATAAAGAATCTCTCACCTTACAAGAAGAAGTAGAAAACTCTTTTGCTTCTAGGAAATTATGTACAACTTAATCTAACATCTCCATAGCAATGAGCACATCTAGTGCTCAGATCTTGGTTTCTAAAACCATTTCCCACTGAAAGGACTCTTTAGATAAAGGGATTATTCTAGAATTGAGAGGAGATAATATACAAGATGATCCTGGATTGTCTTGTGCCAGAAAGTAATAAAGTGCTCAAAAAATCCCACAAAATTGAGAGTATGTCAAAGGGATATAGGAATCAACTGAAAGATCTCCCACTGGCCAAAGCTAGAGTAATTTGAACAAGAAAATAAACAAAGTAGTACTGGACTACAACTTAAGGTATAAAATAAATGTTCAGGACTCCATACTGTTATAAAAATGATGAAAATAAATAAATGAGGAAGAAAAGATAAATCTCCCATGTGGAGGAATCTAGGTATTTTATTTAGATACTCTTCCCTCAAGGAAGTGAAGTATGTCTTCCTATTACTTAAGTATGGAATGTGCATAGTGACTTCCTTCCAAATTGTGTGGAAAGAGGGTAAAAAGTACAACTTTACAATGAAGAAATCTGACACATAATAACTCAGCCATGCAGTCAAGGTTAACATCAACAGACATAAGTCATGATAGTATGTACCTTTAATATGCTGAGATGAAAATGGCACATTACCTCTGTGGTCTTCTTCCCCCATACACATAACCCCAATCTAATCATGAGAAACACATTAGACAAATCCAAGCTGAAAGACACTCTACAAAGTACCTGACAAGTACTCCTCCAAACTGTCAAGGTCAACAAAAACAAGGGAAGTATGAAAAAAAATGTCACAGCCAAGAAGTGACTAAGAAGACATAACAACTAAATGTACTGTGATATCCTGGATGGTATCCTGAAAGAGGAAATTGACATTAGGGCAAAACCATAGAAATCTGAATAAAGTATGGACTCTGTTTAATAACAGTGTATCAGTATTGGTCCATTACTTGTAACAAATGTATCCTACTGATGTAAATTGTTATTAGTAGGGAGAACCTGGTACAGATTATGTAGGAACTCTCTGTACCATTTTTGTAATTTTTACATAAATCTAAAGCTGTTTTAAAATAGAATGTTTATTTTTTAAAGTTAACCTATATTCCATCCTAACACACTCTTTGCTAACAATGATCCCACTACCTGAAAGATCTTTCTTGTTATATTTTCCTATTTAGAATCCTAATTATCTTTCAATGTTCAGCCCCTGTGTGTCCACTTCCATGAAGCCTTCTTTGATCTACAGAACCAGAAGTGATGATAGTTTCCCTCCTCTGAATCCCCAAGGCACTTTGCTTGGACCTTCCTTATGATACTCATTATATTCTGCTTTCTACTACAGTTATTTACGTGAATCTCTTAGCTCCCCTTTGTTTTATAAATTCCTGGAGGGAACAGAGTATATCCTTAACTCAGCAAACATTTATTTAATGCCCAATGCATTCCAAACACTTTGTCAGGGCTTGAAAGCTGCAAGGATGAATGGGATTCTCTCTGTGAGTTTCTTAAGGAGTTCACAATCTAAAGGGGGAAGCAGAATGTATACAATGATAATATAAATCATACTGTGATAAGTGCTGTGGGGAATTAAGGTATCACCTGCCTTCTATGTGTCAAGCACTTCATAGGCATTCCTTTGTTTAATCACCATACAACCTGAAAGATGAGCCTTATAATTACACTTTACAAATAAGAAAATTGAGACTTGGAGAGGCTAAATAACTGGCAAAAGTTTGGGAATTCAAAGCCAGGTATACTAATGTACAAAACACATACTCTTTCTATCATAACATGATTTAGCACAATGCCTGCCATCTAGTAGATGTTCAAGAAATATTTGTTGAATGAACGACTAAAGCACTTGCACCCACTATCCTCCAATTATACATGTTACATATGCACACTGCATAGAACAATTTTTTAAAAAGCATTAAAAAAAGGCTAAATTTGTTAGTACTTAGTTATTAATCCTCGACTGCAATCCTTAACGGATCCTTTGCTACCTAATCTAGTTTTTTTTAAATTATTTGGTAATTCACCTTGACATTTACAGAGATTTCCCCATGTCAATAATTCTGAACTGCAGAAAAACTATGATCTCTCACTCATTAAAGAATGGTTTTCCACAGCTGTTTCTACAGCAAAGCTCTAAAGGCTTGCTGAAGGCAACTGAAGAGTTACAAGCAGTGGCGAGTGTCTGTCATTTACTTTCATTCATTGGTTCATTCATCAATAAACATTTATTTAACACCTCATATATGGCATAGACTCTGCCAGGAACTGTCAAGAAAACAAATTTTGATTAATGGCATGCTTATCAAGCCATCATATTAGCTAGTTTCTTCAGGCCTCAGAATCCAGCAGCAGCTACTTTGTTAGTCAGGAGGGAGATACAAATTAAATCCACAACAAAATGCCTAAAACCAAAAAGACTGACAAGACCATATGTTGGCAAGGGTGTGGAAAAACCGTAACTCTCATACACTGCAGGTAGGAGTGTAAATTAGAACAATTTGGAGTTCCCATCATGGCACAGCAGAAACGAATCCGACTAGGAACCATGGAGGTCGAAGGTTCAATCCCTGGCCTTGCTCAGTGGATCCAGCGTTGCTGTGAGCTGTGGTGTAGGTTGCAGACGCAGCTCGGATCTGGCATTGCTGTGGCTCTGGTGTAGGCAGGCAGCAACAGCTCCTATTGGACCCCTAGTCTGGGAACCTCCAGATGCCATGGGTGTGGCCCTAAAAAGACAAAAGACAAAAAAAAAAAAAGAACAATCACTTTGGAAAACCATTTGGCAATATTTACCATAACTAAGAATATACATATCCAGTGATCCAGAAATTCCACTCCTGAGTATGTACCCAAGAAAGAAATGAGCATGTATGTACACAAAAAGACATGCACAAGAAAGTTTATAGCCACACTGTTCATGATAGTCTCAAACTGGAAACAATTCAATAGTGGGATGGATAAATAAATTGTGGTATGTGCACAAACTAGAGTGGCAATGAAAATGACCAATTCTCATACAGACAGCAGCATGAATGAATCTCATAAAAATAATGTTGAGTGAAAGAATTCAGGTACAAAAAAGTACATAATGTTTCATTCCATTTACTTAAAGTTCAAAAACAGAAAAAACTAATCAGTAAAACAAGGTTTATGGTTTCCCTTATATGAAGTAGTAATTGTAAGGGGCACCTTGAAGAGCTTCTAGGGTACTGGTCCTTTTCTCTTTCTTGATTTTGGTGCTAATTGCACAGGTGTGTTCACTTTGTGAAAATGCATGGATCAACATATGTGCTTTTCTGTATGTGTAATACTTCAATAAAAAATAAAGCTTAACAACATTCAAACTCTTCATCATCTTCTGTTCTTTTTAGCAGGATCTCCTAAATTTGCCTGATAATGAGAATCACTTTAGCCATTGTTTAAAACATAAATTTCTAGTCCTGGAGTTCCCATTGTGACTCAGTGGGTTAAGAACCCGACATAGTGTCCATAAGGATGTGGGTTCAATCCCTGGCCTCGCTCGGTGGGTTAAGTATCTGACATTGCTGTGGTTGCGATGTAGGCCTGCAGCTGTAGCTCTGATTCGACCCCTAGCCAAGGAACTTCCATATGCCACAGATGTGGCCATAAAAAGAAAAAGAACTTTTGAGTCCTGATTTCAAAACTACTGAGCAAAGATCTCTGAAGGTGGAGTAATGCTGAGAATCAGCATTTTAAAAACAATCTTATGATGTGGTACATATACATAATGGAATACTACTTAGCTACAAAAAAAGCAAAATAATGCCATTTGCAGCAACTTGGATGCAACTAGAGATTCTCTTACTAAGTGAAGTAAGTCAGAAATAGAAAGACAAATAACATATGACATCACTTATATGTGGACTCTAAACTATGGCACAAATGAATCTATCTATAAAAAAGAAACAGACTCACAGACATAGAGAACAGACTTGTGGTTGCCAAGGGGGAGGGGGAAAGAATGGAATGGACAGGAGGTTTGGGGTTAGTAGATGCAAACTATTACATTTAGAATGGATAAGCAGCAAGGTCCTGCTCTATAGCACAAGGAACTATATATATCCAATCTTTTGTGATAAAACATGATACAATATTATATGAGAAAAAGAAAGCATATATATGTATGACTGGGTTACTTTGTTGTACAACAGAAATTGACAGAACATTGTAAATCAAGTATACTTTAATAAAAAGAATTATTTTAATAAAAATAAAAAAAAATCTTCTGAGGATATTCCGTTTTTTAACCACTTCATTGATGTATTATTGACATGTAAAAACTCTAAATATTTAATGTGTACAACTCTATGAATTTGGAGATAACTATACACCCATGAAACCATAAACACCATCAAACCGTAGACATATTCATCACCTCCCAAAGATTCCTCCCACTCATTATTTGTGTATGTGGTAAAAACACAACATAAGATCTACCCTCTTAGGAAAAAATTAAGCATACAGAAAGATGAATATTTTATGGTTAATACTTTTTTTGTCTTTTTGCCATTTCTAGGGCTGCTCCCATGGCATATGGAGGTTCCCAGGTTAGGGGTCGAATTGGAGCTGTAGCTGCTGACCTATGCCAGAGCCACAGCAACTCAGGATCTGAGCCATGTCTGCGACCTACACCACAGCTCACAGCAATGCTGGATCCTTAACCCACTGAGCAAGGCCAGGGATCGAACCCGCAAACTCATGGTTCCTAGTCGGATTCGTTAACCACTGAGCCACAACAGGAACTCCTAATTCTTAACTTATCCAAGATTATAATAAGAATGTCAAGAAGACTTAAGTTATAGGAAGAAGATATCTTATCATAGCTATGTATTGGAAAGGATAAGAGATCCAATTTATGAACACATATGCTCTTGAAAAGATCTGTGTCTTCTTTCTAATATATAAACAATGTCAGGGGGAAAATTTTCAAATATCTTGGAAAAGAGAAATAATCAAAATGACTAATGAAGCCAAATTGTTAAGATTAATATGATACAGTATTAGAAGAACAAACTGAGATAAATTCATATCGATCCAGTTTATACTTAACCAAAAAATGAAAGATGCCATAAAATTTCTAGGATTTAAGTGAAAGAAAGAAGTCATGTAAAATGAAGTGAAAGATGTCATCACTTCCTATCATGCCATGGCAATAACCTAAATTAATTTCTAAAAAAGATTAGAAAGTTCGAAGAAATGTGTGGAGGATAAGCGAATTCCCGCTCTTAGAGGAATTAGAAATATGGTAAGAGGAATAATTGATGACATATAAACCCTGTTCATCTTTCAAGATGTCCAAGCATGGGGTGTGTGTGTGTGTGTGTGTGTGTGTGTGTGTGTGTGTGTGTGGTATTTAATGTATGTGTGGGTGGGTGGTTAATATAAAGATTATTCTCAGGGAAAAAGTAAAGTCAAGGTCTTTAAAGAGAAAATAAATCTTCTCTTCTGCAGAAGAAAATGATGAGAAATCTCAGAAATCCACACATGAACAGGGAAGAATGTGTAAGGCAAGAATAATATACTACCTACAGACCTTCTAGAACTGTGATTTTCAAACTTTAGTGTGTTATCAGAACCACCATGCCCTATGAATTTTATGAAAATGAAGAATTCCTGGCCCCTCTTCCAAGGATACTGATCTATCAGAGCTATGTAGGCCCCAGGAGACTGCATTTTAACAAGAACACCCCCCCACACACAAACACACATACATCACACCGAGTTTCTGATGCACACTAAAGTTTGAGAACCACTAAACCATGCTATATACAGTCTTGGAAGAATGGTGAAACTATGGCTAGGGAAAAATTTCCAAATGCCTCTGTATCCCATTCCTCCATATTAAAAGTCCTAAGAAGGAGCTAAACTCCTAGGTCATGTGGCTCAACGTAGTGTGTAGTCTGTATCCTAGCTGTTGAGAGCAGAAAATAGGAAGGTTTGATGCCTCTTGAGTGAGAGGTAAGGCATTTGCCTCCACCAAGATACATACAATGAACAACTCCCCCAAATAGGAAAGGGGTCCAGATGGTAGGCAACCATAAGAAGATTGGCAAATATTCTCTTGGATACTAGTCGGATTTGTTTCCATTCTGCCATGATGGGAATTCCCACTTGTGAAAATCTTGATTAAACTGTTGATGAAATGAGTTGCTAGGTAGGGTGACCTCATTGCTGAGCCATTTTGATCAGTAAGTATAGAAAGTACCTTGAGACCAGCAACTGATATTAATTTCACAGTTAAGGACACTGACTCAAGAGAAGTTATCATGACTCACCTTCCCTAACTAGAAAGAGGCAGGACTGGGATTAGCACACTCTGTGGTGAAGGGAGAATTTCAGCCAGGCTGCAAAGGAAAAGGAATATTGAAACTACCATAGAAAGAGACAGAATTGGGGAGTTCCTGTTGTGGCACAGTGGAAACAAATTTGACTGGGAAACATGAGGTTGCGGGTTCAAGGCCTGTCCTTGCTCAGAGAGTTAAGCATCCGGCATTGCCGTGAGCTGTGGTGTAGGTTGCAGACGCAGCTCGGATCTGGCGTTGCTGTGGCTCTGGCGTAGTCAGGCAGCAACAGCTCCGATTGGACCCCTAGCCTGGGAACCTCCATATGCTGTAGGTGCAACCCTAAAAAAAGAAAAGAGAGAGATAGAATTGGGGTGAGAAGTCAAGGTTTGGGGTACCTTATGAATAGAAGGATAAAGTAGGACTAATAATATATGTTTGGAAACAGCTTAATTGGGAGGCTTGTACAGGGCAAAAGTGTAGGGAAGATAAAAGATAGATATGAGCCAGATCTTAGAAGGCCACAGATGAATGTTTTAGGAGGAATAATCTGGCACAGGGTATCAGATGGCTTGGAACAGATGCAGGGATATTATTGGAGTGGAAAAAAAAAACATAACATAACATAGAAGCCAAAGCCCCAGTCAGAAGGTCCTCAGACAAGTTATTGAACCTCTCTTTGACTCATATTTTCACATCTATAAGATAAGGTTAATAGTAATATCTACCTCATAGAGTTGTGGTAAGAATTAACTAAGAGGTTGAATGTAAAGACCTAATGAGTATAGTAAACGGGGTGTCAGTGAAAAAAAGGGACTATTAACAAAGATGTGAGTAGGATGTAGGGAAATGACAAGGAATAGTAAAGCACCCAGGAATGCCCTCAGAACCGTAGGAGGGAGGAGAGGGAGAAGTGGGAGAAGTTAGCTGATGAGAGAGAAGGATGTTGTGAAGGTCATCTATCAGGTACTGTGCTTAGCTATCCCCCTGTGACCCTGAAGAGAAGGAGCTGAGTGAATAAATACTCTGACCTCCCTCTCCTTCCTCTCTCAGATCTCCTGCCAGGGCTTCTCAATGGTGAAACCCAAAAGAAAGCCATAACATAAGGAAACCCATTGGTGATGTCAATACAGGTCCATTTCCTCCTTGGACACAAAGCCTGGGGAAGAGTGGGGAGAGACGAAGAGTGAAACTGAAAGAGCAATAAATAAGTGCCTAACATCAACAACGAGGGGTAGTGTGATAAAGATTCAGGCCCTGCAAGGGCCCAAGCTTCCTGGCTTGCTGAGGTAGTGGTGACATTTAAGATTTAGGAGACTCTGGTGATGGTTTGATGCTTATGTTAATTCTGGCCATCATTGTCTATGAGTCTTTACTTCCACTGTGTCCTTATTCTCTTTCCATGCCACATGGGTATGTGGTTCCGTACTGTGTTGCCTCCATGTTCACTCATTGACTTCTTCACTTTCCCATATACCACCCAGAGCTTTGTGTTCAGATTTTACTTGAAGGACCAAGTATTTACAGTACAATAGCAAACAACTTAAAATTAAATGTTAAATATTGCTCACATTAAAAATTACTTAACCGTTCTAATAGGGCTTGGGTTTTCTCAAGGCTGCTCAATTCCGCTTCTCTCTCAATCTTCTCCCTACTTTCCCTCAGATCACAAATACCCAAACCATGCCAATACTGTTAATTTCTTAAACAGAGCTGTTTAGCTCCATGTTTATTCCACTGTTAATTTCTTAAGCAGAGCTGTTTAGCTCTATGTTTATTCCAACCATGCCCCAGGGGTAATCTTTGAGCAATCAAAATGACCAATCAAAGTGTTTGCTAAAACAAACACAGATCTCGTCCCCTAAGAGGAAATCTGTAGTTAGTTAGCTCTTAAACTGACACCTTTATTTTTTTCCCCCATTAGTTAGTTCAGTGGTTTTTGGGGCATGAGTTGATGAGCACATGGTCTGATAGAGTGCTAAGAGGATTGAAAACAAAGGGACAGGTGTGAGGTACATTAGATGAGCAACAAATCAATAGACCATGATGACTAAGTAGATAGGGATGAGAGCCCAGGAGAGGGGAGAGGGCCATCTTAACAACAGGGTTTCCAGTCTGGGTGATTTGAGAATCCTTATGCTTTATGCTTAGCTTTGCTGCAGCTGGCTGAGAGCCATGCCATTATTTTCTCCAGTAAAATAATTAATTTGGTCTCCATAAAATATTAGGCTCCCCCCCACTGTGTGTGTGTGTGTGTGTGTGTGTGTGTGTGTGTGTCTGTGTGTGTGTGTGAAGTCAGTGGAACTCAGTGGATTTAGAATGAAATGAAGAAATTCTGCTCAAGCAACCCGTAACAGCAAGATCTGTCTACCCTTTGCCTTGCTGCAACATGTTCCTGCTCTATTCCTGTTGGAAGAACATTATTAGCAGGATGATTTCTGATGTCACATGATGGCAGATGGAAGCTCTATGACCTCATCTCTTCCATCCATTGAGAGGTAGTTTTTACCCCAGACTAGGCCTCTCGCCTTGGTCTCCTCTCCAACTTTCCCACTTTTACTTGTTGCCAATGGTCCTCTCCCCTAGCTCACTGTCCTCTAGCAGCCAGAGAAGGGGATCTGCTATATAAAGTTATAGCAGCTTTAACCCATATCTATCACCCACAAATTTCCCACACTAAACAATAATTCTTAAATGTTAAAAAAAAAGTGATTTTCTTATAGTTGATCCTGAAGCACTGCAGGAGACTAATAACTGATATGCCCTTTTAAACAATAACAATTTATTGACATATAATTCACATACCATAAAATTCAACCTCTGAAAGTATATAATTCAGTTGTTTATTATACAGTCCCTGAGTTGTTCAACCACCACTATTATCTAATTTCAAAATATTTTCATCACCCCAAAAAAGAAACCGTGTACCCATTAGCAGTCACTCCTGATCTCCCTTCCTTGCAGTCCTAGGCAATCATTAATCTGCTTTCTGTCTCTACATATTTACCTAATCCAGCTATTTCATACAAACGGAAACATTTTGTATCTTTTTTCGTTCATTTAGCATAATTTTTCAAAATTCATCCATATTGTTCCATTCCTTTTTGTAACTAAATAGTATTCCATTGTATGAATATGCTACATTTTGTTTATTATTTCACCAGTTAATGGGCATTGGGGTTGTTTCCATCTTTTGGCTATTGTTAATAAAGCTGCTATTTGTGTACAAGTTTTTATGTGGACATACATTTTCACTTATCTTGGCTATAGATCTAGGAATGGCATTACTAGGTCACATTTTGAGGAATATCTAGACTGTTTCCCCAAGTACCTGAGTCATTTACAATCCCATCAGCAATGATTCAGGGTACTAATTTATCCACATCCCTGTCAACACTTGTTATTGTTTGTTTGATTTTGTTATGTTTTGTTTCATTTTTTGTCATCCTGTGGGGAGTAAGATGGTATCTCCTTGGGGTTTTGATTTGCATTTCCCTGATGACTAATAAAGTTGAATGCCTTTTTATATGCTTCTTATCTATTTGTATATCTTCCTTAGAAAAATGTGTATTCAGATCCTTTGACTTCTTTTAATTAGGTCATTTGTCTTTTTATTGTTCAGCTGTTAAGAGTTCATTATATACAAGTTCTTTATGAGATATATGATTTGCAAAAATTTTCTCCCATTCTGTGGTCTCCGCATTTTCTCGATGATATAATTTGAAGCAAAAAAGTTTTAAATTTTGATGTTTGATGAAGTCCCATTTAATTACTATATCTTTTTCTACTTGCACTTTGGGTCTCATGTCTAAAGAAACCATTGCCTAATCCAAAGTCAACAAAGATTTACTCTTTTTTTTTTTTTTGTCTTTTTGCCATTTTCTTGGGCCGCTCTCACAGCATATGGAGGTTCCCAGGCTAGGGGTCGAATCGGAGCTGTAGCCACCAGCCTATGCCAGAGCCACAGCAACGCGGGATCGGAGACGCCTCTGCAACCTACACCACAGCTCACGGCAAGGCTGGATCGTTAACCCACTGAGCAAGGGCAGGGATCAAACCCGCAACCTCATGGTTCCTAGTCAGGTTCGTTAACCACTGCGCCACGACGGGAACTCCAACAAAGATTTACTCTTGCGTTTTCTTTTAATAGTTTTAAACTGTTAGCTCTTACATTTAGGTCTGTGATCCATTTGGAGCTCATTCTTGTATACAGTGTGAGGAAGAGGTTCCCAACAAGTGGTTGCAAGCAGCTTGCCTTACCTCTCAGTTCCAGGATTATTTTGCTGGTGTCGACTGAAAAAATACACAACCTGAAAGTTGAGAGTCAAGTTTTATTTGGGGAAAAATTATGACTTAAGCCCGGAAGACAGCATCTGAGGTAGCCCCGAGAAATATTTCTGAGGTGGTGAGGGGGGAGCTAGGATACATAGGAGTTTTTGCAACAAAGGGCAGGGAGCAGGAACAAAAGAGGCCTGGGCTCCCTGAAATCATTCCCTTGATATGCACCTCCACTCTCAGGGCCAGTATACCGAGTTTTCACAGCCTGCAGGACTCACCAGCTCTCACCCTTGAAGGTGACTGCATCCACAGATGCCTGTGACTTTCTTTATCCTTAACTACAGACCAGGCTGAAATACCACCCAAGGAGGAAAAGGGGGAACATCAGGATAGGATAAAGGGGAGGGGGAGGTGCATACAGCACCCACACATTGTGCAAAAGTTTGTGGCTGATCTCCTGAAGGTCACTACCAGTCCCAAGGAGCAGACCTCTCACCATGAAGGATTTCGGTGTTTTTCTAGATATGAGGAGATGCAAGAACTGGGCACCTAAAATCTTCTCCTAAAATATGTGACTATGTGAAGACCTGTTCTTCCAGGTTTCCCAGAGCACAGAGTGCCTCTCTCCTGGTCTCCACCCTGAGCTCCTCTCAGGGTGTGCTGTGGGTTTGTAGCTGCAGTGGCTCATGTTTTACTCCCTGCAGAGGCTGATGG
Organism: Phacochoerus africanus; assembly: GCF_016906955.1. Lineage (NCBI taxonomy): Eukaryota > Metazoa > Chordata > Mammalia > Artiodactyla > Suidae > Phacochoerus > Phacochoerus africanus. The sequence goes on along the minus strand of NC_062560.1, from coordinate 88,838,098 downwards.
CAAGTGCCAAACTTCAGTTCACACTGGTAACTAGCTAGTCCATTCATGCCTTACAAATTCTTATGGCACACAATATGCTACTTCTCTCTACTCAAACTAAATCCCTTTCTCATCACTTACTTTGTCAAAATATGGCTCAGCTAAAATCTAGTGACCATAGGGGGTTTTTTTAAGAGAGAGAGAAAAAAATAAAATCCTCTAAATTCAATTGTACAGTTTAGCTTTCTTACCTGTTGAAGAAATGAAAATTACACAGCTTGTTACTGCCATCTGCTGTCAGGAACAGTTCAGATACAAATTGGTAGCCCTGGAAGTTAGTTCACAGGGCTAGCAAACTTAAATGCTCCAGGAGGTAGGCAGTAAGAATGTGTACAAGGTACTGGTCAGGAGCTATGTGAACTGCTAATACCAGTCCATTAGAAGTTGGTGGCAGCCCCTCACCTCCAGAGAATTATTGCCACAAGGGACTGTATATCCATTAAGGCCAGATCTTTGGGTTTTGTTGTTGTTGTTTTTAAGTATCCAGAAATCTAGATATTTAAATGTGAGCTCTCCCAATTTTTAACTGACTATTTAAGAACACGTAAGTGCGGTACAAACTAAATAAAACATGTCTCTAGAATAATAGTGTGCACCCTCTCTTTCTCCTGTGACAGTCCCCAGGCTCGTTTTGATAAATGCGGGGGTCAAAATTAAAAGCAATTTTCTCTAACAAAATTCAAGTGATGTTAGCAGTGGTCCAGCACCTTCAGGCTGCCTGACTTGTTTTTGAATCTGAAGACCTGAACTTCCTTGAGGGCAGGGACCAAGGCTTCTGCATCTTTGTATATCCCTCAGTGAGTACACGGACCTGGATAAAGTAAGTGCTCAGTCAACACAGAGTAGATGAACAGGTCTATGCTTTGACCTTACTATTAAATAGCTCTATGCTCTTGAGTGAATCAAATAGTTTCTCTGAGTGTCAATTTCCTCATCTGTAAAGTATGAGTTGTGAGGCTCAATCTTTATGAAAGTTATTTTTATCCAAAGATGACTTAATAGTGCTGAAAGATAAGCTAAATAAAGGACTGTTTAAAGTCCTCATGAAGAAGTTCCTGAGCATAAACTGCGTGAACCCCAACATAAAGGTCCTCAGAATTTGGGGAAAACCAGTGTCCCCCATATTTAAAAGAATGCAGCTTGAATCCAGTGTTGCCATGGCTGTGGTGTAGGCCTATAGCTGCAGTTCGGATTCAACCCAGAACAAATCGGCTACAGAACAATTTGACACAGACCGAGAAGATGGAACATTTCAGCTCAATCATAAATTAGAGTAAATTGAACGGTTAAGGCTGAATCCACAAATTTGCCCTCATACACTATTCAAAATCTTCTACCTAATTAGTTTTGTGAAATACAAAATTTTCCAATCTTTAAAATGCCATAGATCGCGATTGTGAGAGTCAAGTGTCAAGATGGACTGATTAATTATAATCTAGATTTAATGCTTCCCAAAATTACCTGATCATAACACTCAACTTACAGTGGAGGCTTGTTAAAATACATATTCTCAGGCCCCCAATCCCTCAAGGCTATGATTCATTAAGTCAAGGTGGCTAGAATCTGTTTTACCTGCATTTCACAAGGCCTCCAAGTGACTCATATGATCAAACAAGTTTGGGAAACTCTAAAGAGGATTTGTTTTCTGATCTTGAGTTCTTGAATCAGTTTTCCCTCCGCTCCAACTTTATTGTCTCTGTCAATGAGATGTTAATTCTGACCCATCCATCTGGGACCAATGAAGAGCCCTGACAGAACTGAGTCGGACAAGAGGGTGTGCTGGTGACATCGGCATGGTCGTGACACTGGCACGGGTCTAGTCATAATCTCAATTAGGCAGAAAACAGTAACCTGGTCAATGTGGGTCATGGAGACAGAGCATGACCAGATAGTATTTAAAGCACATTATATATTGCCAAAAAGGTGCCCCAAAGCCAGGGAAGGCACAAGTAAGTCTGATTATAGCTCCAGGAAAAGCTCTAAGGAAACAGTTGCTTCAACTACATTCTCCAGTTACATTATAATTAGAACAGTTCGGGATTTCTGGCTGGCAGTTATCCCAGGGAAGGACCCTTCAGTGAGTACTTCTTAACTTTTTCTGGGTCATGAACTCCTTTGAGAATCTGATCTAAGCTGCAGAATTTTTCCCTAGAAAAATACACAGATTAACCTGTTCACAAATTATTATATACAATCTCAGAGGTTTCATAAATCACCTCATCCTATTCATAGACCCCTCCTCTAGGCTAAGAACTTCTGCCATAGACCTTAAAGGACCTCGGCTAAACAGAGCGTGTTGAATCTCCTTAGGGGTGAAGTGGGTCAGGGAAGAAATACCCCTTGCTTAGAGGGCTGAATTTAATATCAGAGATTCCTGTGTCTTCCCTGTTCTCTTTCTCAATGAATTCTATTAGGCTGGACTGCCAACATCTATGAAAGGAAGCCCTCATGATTGCTACTTTTAAATTTGGGGGCTCAAAAAGTATTATCTATTGAAAGTTTATTTTATTCCAGGTACAAGCCTAGGACCTGAGAAATCAGCAGTGAACAGGACAGACAAAAATTGAGCTTGTGGTCCAGAGGGGGATACTGACATTAAACAAAGAAAAATACATTAATAGAAGTATGGCAAGTTGTCAATGTTAACAAAACAAACAATCAAGAAGTTGAGATAGAGTGATAGGAGGCAAGGATGAAGGAAATTATCTCTGATAAGGTAATAAAAGATCTGGGGAAGAGACACCTATGCTGAGGTCTAGTGCGTTTGCTTTGAGAAAAATCAGTAAAGAGCATTAAAAATGGAAGATACAGCACGTATAATGACATTGAGATAGGAAAGGGATTGCCTTGTTTTAAAAAGTGAAAAAAGACCAGTGTAATGGGGAGAGTGGTAGAAGATGAGAGTGTCGAAATAGGAAGAGGTCCTATTAGCAGGACATGGTACCTGACTCTGAATTTTTTTCCAAGTGTAATAGAAAGTCATGGAATAGGCCGAAGTAATTAAGTCACATGATTAAATTAACTTTTTTTTTTTAAATCACTCTGCTGGATGGAGAATGAACTAGACAAGGAAAGAATGGGACCAGAGAGACCAGTTTGGATTCTGTTGCAGTGATTCAGGTGTGGCTTGACTAAGATGGTGTCAGTAGAAATGAGAGGTGAATTCCAAATATATGTTGGCACTACAATTGGCATGATTGACTGGTGTATCTGTTTCAGGAGGGAGTAAGGCAAGAGGAAGGTAAATCAAGGAATCAAGATTTCAAAGCAAATAGTTAAGGAATTCATAGGTTTCTGTCTAGAAAAACTGTGTGGATGGATGCAGGTGCTTTTAACTGGAATGGGGAAGATTGTGAATGGGAAGCAAATTTGATAGAAAAAAAGCAATAGTTCCATTTTCAGCATGTCGTTTGATAGTATTATAAGGTATCAAAGAGTTGATTTCAAGTAGACAGCTGGATATAAAAATCTGGAAACACAAATTGGAAAATCATCACCATCAGATTTTATTTGAATCCACAGAACTGATGAACATTGCTCGGGGAAAATGCAGCAATTGAAGAGGATTCATAGAGTGTATGGAAAAATACCAACATTTAGAGTCAGTTATAAGATGAGAAGCCAACAAAGGAACCAGAGATGGAGCAATATGCTGAGGTAGGAACAATACTCAGGAAAGACTAATGTTACAGAAGCTTCTATGGAATGAATTGTTCCTCCAAAATTCATACATTGAAACTATATTTGGAGGTAGGGTCTTTAGGAAGTAATTAAGGTTAAATGAGATCAAAAGGGTTTTGCCCTAACCTAATAGGATTGATGTCCTTATAAGAAGAGGGAGAGATCCAGAGATCATCCTCTGTCTCTCTCCTTCCATCGATATATATGTCATATATATGGACACAGTGAGAAGGTGGCCAGCAGCAAGCCAGGGAGAGAATCTTCACCGAAAATCAAACCATGTTGGACCTTGATCCTAGACTTCCAAACCTCCAGAACTATGAGAAATAAATTTCTCTTGCTTAAGCCACCCAGTCTATGGTATTTGTTATAACAGTTTGAGCCAACTAATGCAGAAGCCATGAGGAGAATATTTCAAGAAGCGAGGAGTTACTTTCATTTCAAGTAAAGTGAAAACAAAGCAGTGACTATTGAACTTGGCAATACTGAGGAAATTATTGATCTTGACAAGAACACCATCTCAAGAGCAGTGATGGGGATGAATGTTGAAAAAGAGTGGGCTGAGGAGAAATGAAGAGGTGAGGATGTGGAGGCATCAACTATGTGCAATTTGGTTGGGAATTTTTTTTTTTTTTTTTTTGGCTTTTTAGGTCTGCCCCACAGCATATGGAAGTTCCCAGGCTAGGGTCGAAACAGTGCTGCATCTGCCAGCCTACACGACAGCCACAGCATGCCAGATCCAAGCTGCATCTGTGACCTACACCACAGCTCACGGCAACACTGGATCCTTAACTCACTGAGTGAGGCCAGGGATGGAACTGGCATCCTCATGAATCCTAGTTGGGTTCGTTAACTGCTGAGCCATGAAGGGAACTCCTCGGTTGGGAACTTTTGTTGTAAAGGGAATCAGAGAAGCAGAAGAGTGGCTGAAGGACAACCTAGATTCAAAACTTTTTTCTTTAAAAGAATGGGAGCTAGAAATTTCCATTGTGGTCACAGACATGCCACAGTTCACAGCAATGCCAGATCCTTAACCCACTGAGCAAGGCCAGGGATCGAAACTGCATCCTCATGGATGCTAGTTGAGTTCACTAACCGCTGAGCCATGATGAGGAATCTGTGAGTCAACTAGTTTAATTGTCAATCCATGACAGCAGACTTCAAACTCATGCCTAACTGTGCTGGGTGAGGCCATTATTTGTCTATGATAATGTCAATGCCATCCTGTTTGAATTCCTGTGCTTTTTGGTAAGTTCTAAAATAAAAAAGTGTGAGTCTCCAACTCTGTTTTCCTTTTTTGGGAGTGCTTTAAATATTTTGGGTCCCTTGCATTCCAATATCAATTGTATCTTTTCTTGCCTTCTGGATTAACTGAGCTTTTCTTCATGATTTATTTTATCTTCACAACTGGCATATTAATGACATTTCTTTTTCTTTTTTTTTTTGTCTTTTTGCCATTTCTTGGGCCGCTCCCAAGGCATATGGAGGTTCCCAGGCTAGGGGTCTAATCGGAACTGTAGCTGCCAGCCTACTCCAGAGCCACAGCAACACAGGATCCGAGCCGAGTCTTCGACCTACAGCACAGCTCACGGCAACGCCGGATCGTTAACCCACTGAGCAAGGCCAAGGATTGAACCCTCAACCTCATGGTTCCTAGTCGGATTCGTTAACCACTGTGCCACAACGGGAACTCCTAATGACATTTCTTATTGATACTTTCTTATGGTTGCTCTGCCACTTACGATTTGCTTCTTATCACAATTTAACTTACCTTAATCAACTTTTCAAATAGATTTATACTGCTTTAGCATACAGTGTAAGAACTTTACGACAGTATATTTTCTTTTCCTCACTCTTGTTTTTTTGTGCTATTGTCTCACGCTTTACTTCTACAATATATTGGGAAGGAGGCATATTTGTTTTAAACAATGATCTTTTTCAGTGTTCACATTTTAAAATTTATTTAAAAATTTACATATGGTAACTTCCTTCCTTCTTTCCTCCCTTCCTTCCTTTCTTTTCTTTCTTTTTCTTCCTTCCTTCTTTGTTTCTTTCTTTCTCTCTTTCTCTCTCTCTTTCTTTCTATACTTCTATGAATTTTCACCAAAAAACATAGCGTTGTTTAACCTCCACCACAGTCAATGTTCGGAACATAGCATGAATGCTGTTCTGGCATGTTTGATCCTTGTAAAAAGGACTTATATTTGCCATTCAAGGTTGTAATGCCTAATTATTTCCTCACCAAATTGGTGGCTGGCCAGTGCAATGATTTACAAGTTTCTTGAGAGCTAGAGACAGTGCCATAAAACTGAGAGAACCAATTCTTTCTTTTCTAAAGACTCATATGCTGATTGCAGTTCATTAATTTATCCTCAAAAGCAGACCAGGGAGAAATCACAGGTCCTCGTGCCCATCAGAGTAGCTGCTTTCAAACTCTAATGTGTATCAGAATCAAGTGGAGGGCTTGTTAATATGCAGACTGCTGTGTCCCACACCCAAAGTTTAGAGCAGGAACAGAGAATTTACATTCCTTTTTTTTTTGCTATTTCTTGGGCCGCTCTAGCGGTTCCCAGGCTAGGGGTCGAATCGGAGCTGTAGCCACCGGCCTACACCAGAGCCACAGCAATGCAGGATCGGAGCCGCGTCTGCGACCTACACCATAGCTCACGGCAACGCCGGATCGTTAACTCACTGAGCAAGGGCAGGGACCGAACCCGCAACCTCATGGTTCCTGGTCGGATTCGTTAACCACTGCGCCACGACGGGAACTCCGAGAATTTACATTTCTAGCAAGTTTCCAGGTGAGGCTGAAGCTTACTCTTAGCGTAACCACACTTTAATAACCATTGGTTCAGATTATAGTGACTATCACTAAGAGCTCTGCATTGCTTCCTTCCAGGCTCCTCTATTTTGTGGTAGCAGCGAGGGGGGACTGTGGGGAGGAGAAAATGGGGGCAACCGAAGGAAGTTTTGGACTTCTGGTACCACTGCCAGCACTAATACCATTTATTTCAAAAAATACTTTGTTATCTTTCTCCTTATGTAAGCCTTAGAAACACTTCTAACAAATGCACTGGAATTCCATAGGCAAATTGAAATAATAGCAAGAAGATCATGACATGAACTTTCCTAACAAATTGGATTGATTGGAGTTCCCGTCGTGGCACAGTGGTTAATGAATCCGACTAGGAACCATGAGGTTGAGGGTTCGATCCCTGGCCTTGCTCAGTGGGTTAAGGATCTGGCGTTGCCGTGAGCTATGGTGTAGGTCGCAGACACGGCTTGGATCCTGAGTTGCTGTGGCTGTGGCATAGGCTGGTGGCTACAGCTCCGATTGGACCCCTAGCCTGGGAACCTCTACATGCTGTGGGTGCGGCCCTAAAAAGACAAAAAGACAAAAAAAATGCATTGATTACATAGTTAGAATGATTTCAAGAGGTGAGGGCTTTCCTCTGTTAATCTTACCCTTGACTGAAATGCACCAGAAAAATATCTTTTTTTTTGTCTTTTTGCCTTTTTTAGGGCCACTCCTGAGGCATATGGAGATTCCTAGGCTAGGGGTCTAATCGGAGCCGTAGCCACCGGCCTATGCCAGAGCCACAGCAACACGGGATCCGAGCCGAGTCTGCAACCTACACCATAACTCACAGCAACGCCGGATCCTCAACCCACTGAGCAAGGCCAGGGATCGAACCCGCAACCTCATGGCTCCTAGTCGGATTCATCAATCACTGCGCCACGACAGGAACTCCCAGAAAAATATATATCTTTTTATTGGCTTTTCCTTTGGTCATATGCGGCATGATTTTTTTTTCAGGAGGCATGATTTTTTTTTCAAAAATAGCTTTTGAAACTTTAAAGCAATATACAAACTGAGGTTATCAGTGCTTATGAAAGAAATACAGGACTGTGTGAGAGGATAGCCTCTTCCTACCATGTCCAGAATTAAAACACAATCACTAATTAATATAAGAAATTTATATTTAGGGAGTTCTCTTGTGGCTCAATGGGTTAAGGATCTGGCATCATCGCAGCAGCTTGGGTCAGTGTTGTGGTGTAGGTTCGACCCCTGGCCTGGGAACTTCCACATGCCACAGGCTTGGCCAAAAAAACGAAAAGAATCTTATATTTCCTTTTTTTTTTTTTTTTTTTTGCTTTTTTAGGGCCTCACCAGCAGCATATGGAAGCTCCCAGGCTAAGGGTCGAATCAGAGCTACAGCTGCCGGCCTACGCTGCAACCACAGCAATTTGGGATCCGAGCCATGTCTGCAACCTACACCACAGCTCAGGGCAACACTGGATCCTTAACCCAATGAGCGAGGCCAGGGGTCGAACCCATATCCTCATGGTTCCTAGTCGGGTTTATTAACTACTGAGCCATGAAGGGAATTCCAAGAAATTTATATTTGGATACTGCTTTTCATTTTCCTAAGTGTTTCGTGAACATTATCTCATTTAGTTGTTTCCAGCAACATTATGATGATGGCAGGGTGATATCACCCTCATTTTATTTTTATAAATGAGGAAATTGTGGGTGAGAGGTTAAATGATTTAGCAGAGGTCACATACATCCTATAAGAGTCAGTCAGCACCAAGACTCAGGCATGCTGACAACTGGTCTCATGCTTTTTCCATGATGTCAACAGCCTCCTCCAAGTAATAATAGAAACACATTTCACCCATACACTACTCTAGCTCCCTATATATATAACCATGAGTCCCTTAACATTCCTTCCAGTCTGTGTCTTAATGTACTGTAAATATTACTGTTCATCCTAAGAGAAGGATCTATACATAGCATTTTCTACTGTAGGAATTGAATGTTTGAGTGTTTGGATTATTGTACTGACAGAAGATGGAAGATATTTTCCTTGATGGAGCATTAAAACTTCGTTTTTTACCAGCAAATGGAAAATTTTATACGGAATTATAAGCCAATCCAAATATTTCCCATGTAAACAGAACCTCTTCTCTAAAGCATGTCCATGCTGTGCAAGACAGGACTGTCTCAGCTTCCTTTTCTGTAGTAACTGATGTAGTTGATGTCCTATATGTACCATAGCATTTCTCTTTTTACTTTCTTAAATTAATATTTTATTTTTAAGTAGTTTTATATTCACAGAAATGTTTAGAGAAAGCACAGAGATATACTCTCTCCCCCACACATGCACGCATGCATAACTTCACTCATTATCAACATCCCACACCAGAGTGGCATATTTTTTAAAACTGATGAACCTACATGGACACATTATAATCATTCAAAGTCCATAATTTACCTTAGGGTTCACTCTTTTTTTAAATTTTTATTTATTTATTTCTAATTTTTGTTATGATTGATTTACAATGTTCTGTCAATTTCTGCTGTACAGCAAAGTGACCCGGTCATACACATATATACACATTCTTCTTCTTTCTTTTTTTAATTTAATTTTTAAATGATTTTTATTTTTTCCATTATAGCTGGTTTATAGTGTTCTGTCATTTTCTACTGTACAGAAAAGTGATGCAGTCACACATACGTATATACATTCTTTTTCTCACATTATCTTCCATCATGCTCCATCATAAGTGACTAGATAAAGTTCTCAGTGCTATACAGTAGGGTCTCATTGCTTATCCATTCCAAATGCAACAGTTTGCACCTATTAACCCCAGATTCCCAGTACATCCCACTCCCTCCCCTTCCCCCTTGGCAACCACAAGTCTGTTCTCCAAGTCCATGAGCTTTTTCCCTGTGGAAAGGTTCGTTTGTGCCATATATTAGATTCCAGATATGAGTGATATCATATGGTATTTGACTTTCTCTTTCTGACTTACTTCACTTAGTATGAGAGTCTCTAGTTCCATCTATGTTGCTGCAAATGGCATTATTTTGTTCTTTTTTATGGCTGAGTAGCATTCCATTATGTATGTATACCACATCTTCTTAATCCATTCATCTCTCGATGGACATTTACGTTGTTTCCATGTCTTGGCTCCTGTGAACAGTGCTGCAGTGAACATACAGGTGTATGTATCTTTTTCTCTTTTTTTGTCTTTTTTCTTTAAGGCCACACCCATGGCTTATGGACGTTCCCAGTCTAGGGTCGAATCAGAGCTATAGCTGCTGGCCTATGCCATAGCCACAGCAATGCCAGATCCTAGCCGCATCTGCGACCTACCCACAGCTCATGGCAATGCCGGATTCCCAATCCACTGAGGGAGGCCAGGAATTGAACCCTCGTCCTCATGGATCCTAGTCGGGTTTGTTACCACTGAGCCACAATTGGAACTCCACATGTATCTTTTTCAATGAAAGTTTTGCCCAGATATATGCCCAAGAGTGGGATTTCTGGGTCTTATGATAGTTGTATATTTAGTTTTCTGAGGTACCTCCATACTGTTTTCCATAGTGGTTGTACCAATTTACATTCCTACCAACAGTGAAGGAGGGTTCGCTTTTCTCCACATCCTCTCCAGCATTTGTTGTTTGTTGACTTGTTATTGATGGCCACTCTAACTGGTGTGAGGTGATACCTCATTATTGTTTTGAGGGTTCACTCTTAGAATCGTACATTTTATGGGTTTGGACAAGTGTGTAATGACATCTATCCATCCACCTTATGATATCCTACAAAGTACTTTCATTGCCCCTCCAACCCCCCCTAGAAATTACTGATCTTTTTACTGTTCTCCATAGTTTTTCCTTTCCAGCATGTCATATAGTTGGAATCATACAGTATGTAGCCTTTCAAATTGGCTCCTTTCACTTAATAACATGTATTTAAGGTTCCTCCCTTTTTTTTAAGGCTTGATCACTCATTTCTTTTTACACTGAATAATAGTGCATTGTCTGAATATACTACAGTTTATTTATCCATTCACCTACTGAAGGATATCTTTCCTGCTTCCAAGTTTTGACAACTGTGAACAAAGCTGCTATAAAAATCTGTGTGCAGGTTTCTGTGTGGACATAGTTCTTCACTCCTTTGGATAAATACCAAGGAGTGTAATTACTGGATCACATGGTAAGAGCATATTTAGTTTTGTAAGAAACTGCCCAACTGTCCACCAACATGACTGTAAAATTTAGATTTTTATCTACTAAACTGTAGTTCGTGAGACCAGGTGCTATGACTGCTTTTGGTCACCACCAGACTCCTACTTTCTATAGCAGGGCTAGATGCAGAGTAAGCACATATATTTGCTGTATAGTATAGATGGATGAATTAATTACCTGAATTAAGGAGTCAAGAACATTCTCGCAAAATTTGTACATGAAAGCAAATTAGAAGGTGAAGCTATCATCTTAAAATAATAGTAAGATTTTTTTGTGACCCTGACCAAAAATGAAATGTAATAAGCATTGATAAGGCAAAAGAGGTAACCATTTTCAGAAATGATTGTTAATATTATAAACATGGTCTAAGCATATTTGTATTGACTTCCTGTCTAGCCACCATGTTTCTAGAGGAACAGTGACAAAGTTGTGGGTGTGTGATAAGGAAGAGAAGAATGAAGGACCTAAAAGTCAGGTCCACATGAAGACTGATTAAAGGACTTGCACAGGAGTTCCCGTCGTGGCGCAGTGGTTAACGAATCCGACTAGGAACCATGAGGTTGCGGGTTCGGTCCCTGCCCTTGCTCAGTGGGTTAAGGATCCGGCGTTGCCGTGAGCTGTGGTGTAGGTTGCAGATGAGGCTCGGATCCTCCGTTGCTGTGGCTCTGGCGTAGGCCGGTGGCTACAGCTCCGATTGGACGAACCTCCATATGCCGCGGGAGCGGCCCAAGAAATAGCAAAAAGACAAAACAAAAAACAAAAACAAAAAAAAAAATAAATAAATAAATAAAGGACTTGCACATACATAACCTGGAGACGAGGATACTTAAAGGGTGTATGAACGCAATCCGGGTATTTATTTATTTTGTTGTTGTTGTTGTTGTTATGGGGGGGTTGCCTTTTTTTTAGGACCACACCCATGGCATATGGAAATTGCCAGGCTAGGGGTCAACTCAGAGCACCAGCTGCCAGCCCCACTGCCGGCCTATGCCACAGCACCACAGCAACGCAGGATCCGAGCTGCACCTGCAACCTACACCACAGCTCACTGCAACACCAGATCCTTAACCCACTGAGCTAGCTGGGGATCAAACACACATCCTCATGGATCCTAGTCGGGTTCATTGACCACTGAGCCATGAAGGGAACTCCCACAATCCAGGTATTTAGAGGTTTGTTACATTGACTGGGGATTGTACTGGATAGCACATGGTGTACAAATTGCCACCATACCATTCCTTTCCCCACAGCAGACATCACAACACATTTTTCCATTGTGATGTAAGCAGTAAATTTCAATTGACCTAAGTTGGCAAATGAGGTGAAACAGTCAAATATCAATGAACTAAGCTAACAAATTTTATGCTATATATAAAATTTTTAAAAACTGTTTTTATTTCTAAGGCAATAGGAAGATGAAACTTTATATTAACTTTAACACTACAATCCAAATAAACTGATCTTTTATAGGTTTAAAATACAATACTTTCTTTAAAAAGTTGAGTAAGCTTACTTTGGATGTTTTCCATTAGCCAACATAATTTTAAAACATTAACTTTTACACTAACCATCATATTATGACTTACACCTTCATGTGAACAATGTTTTGTAGCATTTGCAACAATTATAAAACAACAGATCTGTAATGATCTCAAGAGAAAAAAGTAAAATATAGGATGTTTCAGCCTTAGGACAATTCTTATCTCTTAAAGGAGAAAGTTTGAGGGAATTCCTGTTGTGGTGCAGCAGAAACAAATCCGACTAGTATACATGAGGATGCGGGTTTGATCCTTGGCCTCACTCAGTGGGTTAAGGATCCAGCATTGCCATGAGCTGTAGTCTAGGTCACAGACATGGCTAGGATCCCACATTGCTGTGACTGTGGTGTAGGCCAGCAGCTGTAACTCTGATTCAACCCTAGCCTGGGAACTTCCATATGCCATGGATGTGTGGCCCTAAAAAGAAAAAAAAAATGAGAGAAAGTTTGAGTATTGTAGGGTACAATGATTTTTGCAGAGATGTTGAACATTGTATTCGCTTTGAGTACTTTTTACCCTGCATTCCTGCTGACAAGCAACCTATTTTTAGAAGCTACTCATCATTCTCAAAGGAGAAACTTATATTTCTGATTTTATTTTTCCATCAATTAAGAAAGACTTCTACAAAACCTATCTGCCATCTCTGGCGTCAGAACTAGTACCAAAACAGGGAGAGTTAGAGGTTTCAGATTTCATAAGAAAGACATTTCTAGCAAAGTAAACTGTAAATAATAGAATGGACAGTTTGTAAAGTCATTATTCAGAGGCTGAATGACCACAAGTCAGAGAGTTTTCAAAGAAATTCCTGCAATAGGTGAGAGTCTAGAAAAAGTTCATGGTTCCTGAATACTTGTATATGGGCCAGCTTATCAGATTCCCTTAGGGAACTTGTTAAAAACATACATTTGTGGGTCCCACTGCAGAGATTTCAAAGTAGAGGACTTAAAACCTATAGTTTTGATAAATCCTCTATGAAATTTTGATGTGTAGCTAAGCTTGGAAATCAATGGATTAGATTAGATAATTTCTACACCCTCACACCATGCACAAAAATAAACTCAAAATGGCTTAAAGACTTAAGTATAAGACAAGATACCATCAAACTTCTGGAAGAGAACATGGGTGAAACATTCTCTGACATCAACCTTACGAATATTTTCTCAGGTCAGTCTCCCAAAGCAACAAAAATAAAAGCAAAAACAAACCAATGGGACCTAATCAAACTGACAAACTTTTGCATAGCAAAGGAAGCCAAAAAGAAAACAAATAGAATAATTACAGAATGGGAGAAAATAGTTTCAAATGATGCAACTGACAAAGACCTAATCTCTAGGATATAAACAACTTATACAACTCAACAGCAAAAAAGCCAACAACCCAATGGAAAAATGGGCAAAAGACCTGAATAGATGTCTCTCCAAAGAAGATATACAGATGGCCAACAAGCACATTAAAAAAATGTTCAACATCCCTGATTATTAGATTAGATAATCTCTAACATCCCTTCCAAAACCAAGAGTCTATATATTGAATTATGAAAATACCAGAAGGGAAGTAAGTTTTCCATTGAAGGAGGACCTCAAAGGGTAGAAAGGCTGTGGTGAATAGGCAACATGTTGGATATTATTCTTAGTTTTTCAGGTTCCAGAAACCTGAAAGGAGATTGATATATGCTATTCAAACTTATGGTGGCCATATACTAATTTATTGATTTACAATGGATACGTTGTAAACACAAAACGTCCATAAGGATTTTAGGAACAGCTTATAAATTTTACAAAGACACCAGCTGAGGAGTTCCCCCCGTGGCACAGTGGGTTAAGAATCCGACTGCAGGAGTTCCCCGCGTGGCTCAGTGGTTAACGAATCCAACTAGGAACCATGAGGTTGCGGGTTCGGTCCCTGCCCTTGCTCAATGGGTTGACGATCCGGCGTTGCTGTGAGCTGTGGTGTAGGTTGCAGACGCGGCTCGGATCCCACGTTGCTGTGGCTCTGGCGTAGGCCGGGGGCTACAGCTCCGATTCAACCCCTAGCCTGGGAACCTCCATATGCCGTGGTAGCGGCCCAAGAAATAGCAAAAAAAAAAAAAAAAAAAAAAAGGGCTCTTTTGGAGTTCCCATCGTGGCGCAGTGGTTAACGAATCCGACTAGGAACCATGAGGTTGCGGGTTCGGTCCCTGCTCTCGCTCAGTGGGTTAACGATCCGGCGTTGCCGTGAGCTGTGGTGTAGGTTGCAGACGCGGCTCGGATCCCGCGTTGCTGTGGCTCTGGCGTAGGCCAGTGGCTACAGCTCCGATTCGACCCCTGGCCTGGGAACCTCCATATGCCGCGGAAGCGGCCCAAGAAATAGCAACAACAACAACAACAACAAGACAAAAAAAAAAAAAAAAAGAATCCGACTGCAGCAGCTCCAGTCGCAGCAGAGGTGCAGATTCCATCCCTGGCCAGGTGCAGTGGGTTAAAGGATCCAGTGTTGCCACAGCTGTGAAGTAGGTCTCAGCTGAGGCTCAGATTCAGTCCCTGTCCTGGGAACATCCATATACTGTGGATGCAGCCACAAGAAAAAGAAAAGAAAAGAAAAACACACCAGCTGGAATTCTGGTAGGGATGGCACTGAATCTGTAGGTCAATTTAGAGATTATTGCCATCTTAGTAATATGAAGTCTTCTGATCCACAAAGATGGCATGCCTAAATAAAAAAGATTTATTTAGATCTTTTTGTTGTTTTCAAGAGTGTAAGGTCTTTTTTTTGGTTTGGGGCTTTTTTGTGTTTTTTGTTTGTTTTTGCTTTTTAGGGCCACACCCACAGCGTATGGAAGTTCCCAGGCTAGGGGTCAAATTGGGGCTGTAGCCGCTGGCCTATGTCACAGCTCACAGCAATGCCAGATCCTTAATCCACTGAGCAAGGCCAGGGATTGAACCTGCGTCCTCAGGGATACTAGTCAGATTTGTTTCCACTGAGCCATGACGGAAATTCCAAGAGTGTAAGTTTTACACTTCTCTTTTAAATTACTTCTAAATATTTTATTTTTGATATTATCATAAATACAATTTTCAGATTATCTCTTGCAATTTATTTGTTGAAGAAACCATGCTGTTTTCTGCAGAGTTCCCTTCTATAGCATCCCAATTCTAAACTCAAATCTTACAAAAAATAAAAATAAAAAAACTAAACCCGTCTTACATGTTCTTGCTTACATACTTGTGAAGTTATTTAACATCTTTGCCTTTTTCCTAAAAATTCATAGTTATATCTAGAGGCTTTATCAAATTAAAATTCTATATTTTAGCAAAAAAAACCTTTATAGGCACTGCTTTGCTTTTCCACTAAGAGGTAGGTGATATTTGGTTGTCACTCTTTTGTAATATTGGCAGACAATGATAATCACTGTCTAGATCCATTAATTCATTAACCATGGTAAAATTCTATCATTCTTTTTTAATTTATTAGGTGGAAATCTTCTACTGAAACATTTTCCTCATGAACTGTTTGATTACATAGAGAAAGAATGTATATAAGGAAGGTAGGTTAAATGTTCCATTCATTATTTACCAGTTTCAAAATAATGGGCTAGTTTCATAGCTTTCTCCAAGTTGACACTTTAAGTATCATCATGAACATATATCTTTAAATATATTTTATATATTTCAATTCATTGTAGTTATTGTGCTCAAATTGCTTTCTGTTTGGCCAGTGATAATGTCTTCAATTTGGCTCCTAGTGTATCTGTATAGGGAAAAACAATCGTAAATCCAGGCTGTTACCTGTGCTTCTGAATAATCAGCTGTAAAACAAAGTTTCCCATGACCTCCTCCCCACTGAATTTCATTATTTGCTAGAGCAGCTCACAGAATCCAGGGAAACACTTAACTTATGTTTACGAGTTTATTAGAGGATATGACAAAGGATACAGTTAAGCAGTCAGGTGAAGTTATACATGGGGGATGTATTTGTCAACATGAAAGATCTCCAAACCCCCATAATTTGGGGTATTTTTATGGAGGCTTCGTCACATAAGCATGATCAGTTATTAACTCCATTTCCAGTCCCCTTTCCCCCCTCTAGAGAAATGAGAGGTGGGCTGAAATTCCTAGCTTCTAGCTATGGCTTGGTCTTTCTGGAGATCAGCCCCCATCTGGGAGCCATCCAAGAACCCACCCAGAGTTGCCATATCAGAGCAAAAGATACCCCAATCACTCAGGAACCTGTAGGGGATTTAGGAGCTTGCTGTCAGGAACTGGAGTCAAGGATCAAGTATTAGAACAAAAGATAATATTCTCATCACTTAAGAATTTACAAGGATTTCAGGGGCTCTGGGCCAGGAACTGGGGGCAGAGACCAATACATATATTTTCTATTATCTCACAGCTCCAGATCTTTTTTGCTATCTGATGTGATAAGATATTCCAGGTTCATCTTAGACATATCTTGCCACAGACCTAGAAGCATTCATTTCTCTAAGAAACCTTAATTCCTTTAATTGAAAAATGGTATTTGGAATTTCAATCTAGGCACTAGAAGTGCTCTTTGACACTGGGATTTTCATCATTTCTGTTCTCAGTGAACAGAGTTTGAAAATACATACATTTTTAAATAATAAAACTAAGTTCATAACCATGCTTTCAATAACTGGATTATCTTCAGAGATTGGGTTCCTTCAGGCTATGGAAAAACTTGCAAAGCATGTCTATTCTACAAGATTATTCACATGCCGAATGATTAAAAAACTATTGTGTCACCAGAATAAATGACTTGCTTTTGAACAACAATAGGAAAATATTGACAAAATCTTACTGTCCAATTTATTTTTTACAAATCTGTGCTACTGTATTTTCTGAATAAAACATCAGATGGTCCCATAAGTATTACTGTAAATATAAGGACAACAAAAGAAAATATTCAAAATCAGACTTGTGGTTGCTAAGTGGGGGGGAGTGGGATGGACTGGGAGCTTGGCATTAATAGATACAGACTGTTGCCTTTGGAATGGATTAGCAATGAGATCCTTCTGTGTAGCACTGGGAACTATGACCAGTCACTTATGATGGAGCAAGATAATGAGAAAAAGAATATATACATGTATGTGTAACTGGGTCACCATGCTGTACGGTAGAAAAAAAAATGCATTGTGGAAATAACAATAAAAAATTTTTAAAAAATCAGAACTATCAGAACTGGAAATATAGAGTATATAGTTGCCACATAAATATTCTAGGACAAGGATGGGAAACAAATTGCTGTGTCCATGGTAATCACCGCTACCTAATCACTCTTTTCTACTGAACTAGATGCACCTTAGAATCCTTCACAGTGCAAGACTCCAGAAAGCCACTATAAATCAATCTGAGTGGTCAGCAAGATGACACATATTGCCGTCCATGTTTAAAGCCAACCAATGTTCTGTTGTCACATTATAACTCTGTACAATTAAGACAGTAGTTGCCAAATTGGATTCTGAGGTGTACTGGTCCTGTCAACAGGTGTTCAATAAACAAAAGGAATTTGTGGTCACAAAAGTTTGGGAAATATTGGGTGTTAAAAAATGCTTCCTTTACTGCAAGATTCCAAGGGCCTCTAATATTCTAGTACGAATCGTGATTCTCCAGGAAGGGAAATAGTATGCAGTGTTTATGAATTTGTTTGAACCCTTCATGGACCTCTCATTCATAAGCATCTTAAGAACACAGCATCAGGCTATTCTTTTACATTAATCACATTCAAATTATGTCTTATTGAGAGTTCCCATTGTGGCTCAGCAGTTAATGAACCCTACTAGTATCCATGAGGACACAGGTTCCATCCCTGGCCTCACTCACTGGGTTAATGATCTGGCATTGCCTTGAGCTGTGGCGAAAGCCTGCAGCTACAGCAGACGCAGCTTGGATCCTGAGTTGCTGTGGCTATGGAGTAGGCCCGCAGCTGCAGCTCCAATTCTACCCCTAGCCTGGGAACCTCCATGTGTCACGGGTGTGGCCCTAAAAAGACAAAAAAATTTGTGTCTTCTTTAAGCCCAGATCAATATACTTAAAACTGAATCAAGATTGGGGACTTTTGGGGATAATAGATTTCATACATTGAATGTTGATTTTTGCATATGTGTTTCACTCTCCAAAGATAATCTTTTCTCCAGTATCTAAAGACAATTTTGGTCTAGCCTCCAATCTACTAACTACAGTATGATTCTAGTTTCAGTAGAAAAATGGTGTGTGTGTTTATAAAGATAGGATTGTATTATTATTATTTAATTATGCATGGAAGCATTATCAATGGAGCTCATGGCTTGGCTGACCTCAATGATGGATCATTTGGAATAGTCCAGTCCAAGAGCCACAAAACCAATAGCTGGTACTTTGAAACTTTGGGCTATCCACTTTGTGCTGTTCCCTCATAACTAGTGGTAGTCATGTTGTTTCTTCCTATGTGGATGGTAGTTGCTTTTCAAGTGGCCTCTAAAGACTCTTTTAATGTAGGATTTGCTTAGTAGTCTTTGGGCTAACATAAGATTTTGCTTACCCCTAAGGATTCCAACATTCTGCAAACATGTAATGCCTTCGACAGTTATGAGCTTATGACTACAGAACTGAGTATCCAAGACAAGAAATTAAAAGACCCTTAAAACTTGCAAATAGGTTTGGGGAATTCTCAGAGATGACCAAACTTTTGAAAAATAGCATCTATGAGAAAAGAACATAAGAATCTAGATTCATGTAAAGATGAGAGATCCTAATATGAAAGACTTATTTTGAGCAGTTAACAAAACATTCAATACAATACAGAAAGAAAACATTGGAACATCAACATGGTTATTTGTCATTCTTTTAAAATTTCTGTTTATGTATTATAATGTATATCTAAAGTAAATATGCATAGTAGCACATGTATAAAATCTATAAATACATATATGTGTATTTTATTACTGATCAGAATGTGTGAGTAAAAAATTCTTTAAAGGACTATGTGGAGTTCCCATTCTGGCTCAGCAGTTAGCAAATCTGTCTAGCATCCATAAGGGCGCAGGTTCGATCCCTGGCCTTGCTCAGTGGGTTAAAGATCTGGCATTGCCGTGAGCTGTGGTGTAGGCCACAGACCTAGCTTGGATCTGGCGTTGTTGTGGCTGTGGAGTAGGCTGGTGGCTACAGCTCTGATTTGACCCCTAGCCTGGGAACCTCCTCATGCCGTGGTGCGGCCTAAAAAGCAAAAATAAATAAATAAATAAATAAATAAAGGACTATGTATCTTTCTTCTCCATCAGAAGAGTGTTTCAGTGTTTGTGTAGGGGGTAGGACTGGTTTAAGTAGGAACACAAGATACTTAGTTAGAACTATTTATTTTATTTTTAAATAACAATAATTGTTGAGGAAACAACATTCATTCATATTCAACAAATATTTTCTGAGCATGTCCTATGTAACAAGCATTGCCCTAGGCTCTGGAGATATGATGGTGAATCTAAACAGTCATAGTCCTTGACTTTATAATGCATTATAGTTTAGCAGAGGAAGGCAGTTATCAAGAAAATAATCATGCATTTAACTATCTCGTCATAAAGACAACTTACTGAATGGGATAAAATAGTTGCAAATGACATTACTGGTAAGGGATTAATGTCCAAAATATATAAACCACTCATACAATTCAGCATCTTAAAAAAAGCAAACAATCCGATTCAAAAATTCTCAGAAGACCGAAATAGACATTTTTCCAAAGAGGACATTCAAATGGCCAATAAGCACATGAAAAGTGCTCAACATCGTTAAATCATCAGAGAAATGAAAATTAAAACCTCAGTGAGCTATCACCACACACTTGTCAGAATGGCCATCATCAAAAAGAAAACAAGTTTCCATCGTGGCTAGGCAGTAACAAACCAGAGTAGTATCCATGAGGACGAGGGTTTGATCCCTGGCCTCGTTCAGTGGTTTAAGGATCAAGCATTGCCATGAGCTTTGGTGTAGTTCTCACACATGGCTCAGATCTGGCCTTGCTGTGGCTGTGGTGTAGGCCAGCGGCTACAGCTCCAATTCAACCTCCAGCCTGGGAACCTCCATATGCTGCAGGTGCAGACCGAAAATGACAAAAAAAAGAAAAAGAAAAAAGAAAACAAATAACAAATGTTGGCAAGGATGTGGAGTGAAAGGGTTGTCCGCTGTTGCTGGGCATGTAAATCAGTGCAGCCACTGTGGAAACTAGTATGGAGGTTTCTCAAAAAACTAAAAATAGAGCTACCATATGACCCAGCAATTCCACTCCTGGGTATATATATTTTTAAAAAAAAACACTATAATTCAAAAATTGAGAAAGGTTACCCTGAGGAAGTGACATTTAAGCTGGGGCCTGTGGAACTGACTGAATGGTTGGCTTGACAAGAGGTAGAGAGCTCATGGCCTAGGTAGAGGGAGCGGGTGTGAGGGCCCTGAGGGGACAAATGGGGAGTGAGGGGTAGTGCCACATAGGCACAGGGTAACCAGACATGAGGAATCTTCAGAGGGGAACCTGCCTGACAGAGGTGAAGTGCAGGCTAAACCACCCCAGGAGCGCCACCCTCATTTGATTTCAGGGGAAAAAAAAATCAGGAATTAGTTAGAGGTACCAGAGGGCCACAGGAGACAAAAGGAAGTGACTGGCTAGGTGGCTAGGCACAATTGGAACGTTCCATCTCTACCCAATCAACATTTCTGGGAACCTCACGTAACGCTCTGTGTGGCCCCCTAGAAAGGTGATTGGTAAGGGTAAAGGACAGTGTGTCTTCTAGGCCTGCGCTACAGATGTGACTCTTTCCTTCTGGATTGCCATGAGAATTTCATGAGCAGTAGCCACAGCCAGAGGGCCTAGTCGTGTGTTGCCATCATGTATTTCCCTGAGTTATTTTAAACAAGAGGGTGTATGTGCTACCCTCTTGGCAAAGGCTGAGGGTTTTTGGAGGTAGGGCAAATGAGGTAGGTGGAAGGGTAATCGCCAGAGGAGCCTGGTAATTGCCCCAGGCTGCAGAGGAGCTAAGTGGGAGAGCAGTATTTGACCGTCCATTGTCGCTGTGCCTACTGATCTGCGAGGGGAGGGGAGGGGAGGGAAGGACAAGGGAGATCAGGGTTGGACACTGAGCATGAAAGAAGTGTGAGCGAGCCAGGGAGAGCTCTCGACGCGCGAGGGCGGGAGGCGGCTACCCTGGGTCCCCAGCGCCAGGAAAGGGGCGCGAGGAGACGGCGCGGGCCCCGCCCCCTCCCCTGGCGGGCGCGAGCGCGAGACGCTGCGCGGCAGCATCGGCGGGCGCGAGCGGCAGCTGTCAGGCCACCGAGGTCCAAGCTGCACTTGCCGCCCGGTTGAGGACGGGGAGGCGGCAGGAGCGGTGACAGCGTAGCCGAGGAGCCGAACTGCCGGCACGCAGAGCTGACCTGCTTGGCCCCCGCCGCCCTCTCGCGCCTCTCTCCCATTGTATTGGGTAAGGTGCCGGTGCGGGGGGCTTAGCGGCCGGAGAACGCTGGAGGCCGGGAGGTGGGGGCCCTGGGGGCAGAGGGAGAAAGGGAGCTCTAGGTGATTTCCAGGGGCACTTGCTCTTGGGGAAAGGGGCCTAGGCGCCGCGAGGATCGGAGTTGGGGGGTAGGCGATGGTAGAGGGGGGCGTTGCTGAGTAATCTGGAGCGGCTACCGGAGCCGGGCAGAGAGGCGCAGGGCTCCGTGGGGAGCGGGTGTGGCTCAGTGCGCATGCGCCACAGCCGAGGTCCTCAGAGCTGGGGGCGAGGTGTGCAGACCTGGATCCGAGGTAGTTGCAACTATGCGAGACATCACACAGACCCCCCTGTCAGAGAGATGCCAGGCTTCCCGGCCTCCTCTGAAGCTTCTTTTCCCTGTACCCTGCTCACTTAATGTCACCCAAACCTTCCCTATTCGCCTCCAGGCCATCTACTTAGGAAGAAGTGGCCTGGGGACAGTGCCAAATTGCTATCTGCTGTGCCCAGAGCTGTCTTTGTGAGGAGTGAGAGGTTAGAGGTGATGAAATTCCACATTGGACCTTTCTAGTTGCACGTAAGATATAAATATGGGCATAAATGTGGGAATACCGTTGCAGTGGCTTGATAGCTGTGGCATATGGACTCAGAGTATGGCTGATAACTTGTTAGCTCTATAAAATGAATCAAGTGCGTCAGAGGGCTTCCCAGCTAGGGAACCCTCCCCCTTCTCCCCAGACCCAAGCATCAGGTTGTATCTAGGGAACGATCTACACCATTTAAGGTAGAGGGTCTCAATCATTTCTTATTTGTATTGATTTTTATATAGATTAAAGAAAGCCCCACCCAATTCTCCAGTGCAGTATTTCCAAATATTGTGCCAGGAATCAAGAAGAGTTGAAGAGTCTTAACCGGTGTGTCACCATAAGATAGGCTTTCACCACAGCTCTAACTATGGCTCCTCCTCTGTACAGATTGCCACTAGGGCCACTCTCACCCACTGCCTAGCCCTTCCCCACATCTCTTCCCCCACACTTAGCCCTGCAGTACATAGCCCTCTAAAAACTTGCTCCCAGACAATCTGCCCTATGGATCTGAGCATCATTCTACCCCTGGGAGCTGAACTGATGATGCCAATTTGCCTTTCTTTCTCTCCATCATCATACTAAAATATACTGTTTTCAAAGATTCAACCTCTCTCTTATTTTCTTGTCTCCTCCCTCACCTCCATCCCCATCCCCAAACATCCCTAACAAGATACAATAATTTTAATAAGTCTGTGTGGGTGCAGGCCAGCAGATTCAGAAGGTTTCAAGTGTGTCAAAGAACAAAGAAAGCTAGGGATTACCAGTTATGTGAATTCCTAATTCACCTTACTGTCCAAGATTTGGACCCTAATTGGAGGGGAAAAAGTGAATAAACTATCCTTAGAGAATGTTTGCTAATCTATTTTGGGGAGTGGGGGAATGGCATCTCTGGGATATTTGAGTCATTCAAAGCCAGATCTCCCTCTGAATAGGACCAAAATTAGAATAAACATTTTAGTCCAAATCCTAACTTGATATGGTATCCTTAAGGTATGCATAAGGTAGTTGACTTTCCTATTAAATGTTTTTAGTGTTATCAAAGAATTCCTTTGCCTACTTAATGCTATCTTCTTTAAAGGTTTGATTTTAATTGGGCATATTCTGGGGGAGAAAAAAATTGATTTGCTTTTTGCTTTTATACTGTGCTAGTTCTTTTTAAGTATGTACTAAAGGATATCACACTGAAATGATAGTGATGATGATGGTGATGATGATAATGGTGATGATGGGATGCCAGCGGCCCATGAAAACAAAAAGTGGAGATAATTATTCTGCTCTTGCTTTTGGTAGGATGGAGAAATTTATATATTTATTTTTTAAATGTGAGGGTAGAGGGAGGGAAATTGGAGCATTTCCATTGACCTTCAACAGGTGGAGTTCCTGTTAAGTCCCTTCTAGAAAGTGATCCAGATAAGGCCATAACTTCTGTTCATCAGTCACCTTATAAATAATAATATTTGGATTTACAGTAATATTTGGACTTACAGAACTGTGGCTCTCTTGTACCTTTGCATCAATTCAGAGGCATTAATTCTGGGTACTTACCTAATTAATACCCTTTTTATTTTAAATGATTTTCATTTTTCCATTATAGCTGATTTACAGTGTTCTGTCATTTTCTACTGTACAGCAAGGTGACCCAGTCACACATACATATATATGTTCTTTTTCTCATATTATCCTCCATCATAAGCGAGTAGATATAGTTCCCATTGCTATACAGAAGGATCTCATTGCTTATCCATTCCAAAGGCAATAGTTTGCATCTATTAACTCCAAATTCCCAGTCCATCCCACTCCCTCCCCTTCCTCCTCCCCCTTGGAAACCACAAGTCTATTCTCCAAGTCCATGATTTTCTTTTCTGAATACACAAATATTTATCGATGATTCACATGGAGGACTCTGGTTCTGCATGCAGGGGCTTCAAAGATATACACAAACAAAGGCATTATGAATTTGGTTGTGTAGGAAAGACACTTGTGCAGAGGGGAAAAAAAGACTTTTTTAACAAAATAAGGCAGTATAATGATACCATTCAATCTGTAAATGATGAGATCTGAAGCTTATATGTTAATTTGTAAACTCCTCGAGGGTTAAGACCTTGCCTTAAACATGTATGGTTTCCAACAGTGTCTACCTCCAGTGGATGCTCAAGTGAAAGCTTTGCAAAGTAGATTAGGGTAGGGAGAAACCAGAGGCAGGGAAAGAAGATCCAGGAAGCTTTCACAATAGATGAGATGCAAGAAGATTGTGGACCAAAATGAGGATAGTATCAAAAGATGGAAAAGGATATTCCAAGGAAAAATCAGCAGGATTTAGTGACTGAAGGCAAGGAGACAAGCCTAAAGTGTATTCATTTCTACCTCCGGCAAACAAATGGGAGCTGGAGACAGCAGAGGAAAGTGTAGGATCACCTTAGTAAGGATGCAGCACACAATAGGCACTCAAATATTTTCTCAAGCATCAGTCGCAGAGTTGGACCAGATGATCCTTAAAGTCCTCCAGCGCTGAGATTCCATGGTATATGTAGGTGCTCAAAACTGTTGGGGAACAAGGAATTCTCAGATATGGAAGAAAGAGAAAAGGAAGAGGAGTTCCCGTCGTGGCGCAGTGGTTAACGAATCCGACTAGGAACCATGAGGTTGCGGGTTCCGTCCCTGCCCTTGCTCAGTGGGTTAACGATCCGGCGTTGCCATGAGCTGTGGTGTAGGTCGCAGACGTGGCTCGGATCCTGCGTTGCTGTGGCTCTGGCGTAGGCTGGCAGCTACAGTTCCGATTAGACCCCTTGCCTGGGAACCACCATATGCCGCGGGAGCGGCCCAAGAAATGGCAAAAAAAGAAAAAAAAAAAAGGAAGAATTATCCTCCCATTGGCATGCCCTTTCTGAGAAGGGTTAATACCAAATCACAAGGCCACCACCAGTGAATAAAAGGAGGTGGAAGAGCAAGAGGAACAAAAATCTCAAACCAAAAATTTCAATAAATGCTTGCAAATCTTGGCAAACTTCATAAGTTATTCATTTCCCCCTAAATCCTGTGAGTTAAGTAGAGCAGATATTATCTGCTCTGTTTTCAAATGGCAAAAAACACAAGAAGATTAAGTGACCTGCCCAAGTTCATAAAATCAGTGAATGGGAAAGCAATGACAAAGACTCTTGTCCCCTGATTGCTGCCAGCCCAGTGCACTTGACACTGGACTTCATTGCTTTTCCCTGGTATGGAGCCTATGCACCCAGAAGTTATGTGTGCGCATGACCAAATAGGGAATGCACAAGCAACTGCAGCATTATCTCAGATAGATATTAATACTTCATCCTTATTCCTGGAGCTGAGTATTTGGTTTCCATATTCACTCAGTCTTTGACCCACCATCTGAGTTTATCCGCAGCAGCTGGGAAAGTAGAGTTAGTGTGTCATTTATGATGTCAACACCTGTTTGCTAGGAACTTGAGGAAGCTCATTTGGCATGGGCCCTGAAAACTGTCAGTATTGTGTCCAAGACTGTACTTCCTTCCAGTGAGGGTTCAAGAATTCTGCTCTGTAAAATTATCCCATAGACCAGCATTTTAAAAAGTGTTTCAGGGATTTCACATTGTGGTTTAGCAGAAATGAATCTGACTGGAATCCATAAGGATGCCGGTTCGATCCCTGCCCTCATTCAGTGGGTTAAGGATCAGTCTTTGCTGTGAGCTGTGGTGTAGGCCAGCAGCTACAGCTCTGATCCGACCCCTAGCCTGGGAACCTCCACATGCCATGGGTGAAACCCTAAAATAAATAAATAAATAAATAAATAAATAAATAAATAAATAAATAAGTAGTTTCATCTCCATTTAAAGAAATGCTTGTTTTAAAAAAAAGAAAGAAAAGCCTAAGGAGTTCGCTGGTGGTGCAGCAGGTTAAGGATCCCGCATTGTTACTGCTATGGTTTGGGTCACTGCTGTGACTCAGGTTCAATTCCTGGCCCAGGAACTTCCACATACCACCGGTGTGGCAAAAAAAAAAAAAGAAAGAAAAAGAAAAAGAAAAAAGAAAGAAACGTTTGTTACTTAAGCTAGTTCCAAAGATGGCAATTTGAAACCAGAAAAAAAGGACAAAAATTAGGAATTATAGGAAACTTGAGAATTTTTTCAAATAGAGACAATGAGGAGGATAAAACCTATTAAAAATTATATTTTCTAAAAATATTATTAAATAGTATTAAAATTCATAATTGCTGATTTAGATCTCTGATGAATCCCTTATTAATGCCTTTTCTATATTTGAAAACAATAACGTGAGATTGTTAAGCAGCAGAGTGTCTTAAAATCTTCTTTATTACTCAGTAAGAAAGAACACTGAACAAATCTAGGTGTAGTTTTTCTTTTTAGACCAGTACTCTTGATGCTGCTGAATAAGACACTTGCTATCATTAACTACATTTAAATGAAGTTGTGCTTGAATTTTAAAAGCTAGCTAAATAGTAGAACCTATGTTCAAGACAGAAGTTCCTGTTGTGGCTCTGTGATAATGAACCTGACTGGTATCCAAGAGGATGCAGGTTCAATCCTTGGGTCCCCTCAGTGGGTTAAGGATCTGGCATTGCCAAAAGCTGTGGTGTAGGTCACAGGTGTGTCTTGGATCCCGAGTTGTTGTGCCTATGGCGTAGGCTCCAGCTGCAGCTCTGATTCGACCACTATCCTGGGAACTTCCATATGCTGCAGGTGCAGCCCTAAAAAAAGCAAAAAAAAACAAAAAACAAAAACAAACCGCAAAACCTATGTTCAAGACAGATGACTGAAATTAATGAGTAAAATAAATACCCAAGATTATGTATTTTAAACAAGGAGTCCCCAAACATTTTTTTTCTTTGATCATGTGGAATCATTTTCAGAGACAATCTCAAGGCACATTGGTGAGTGCATTAATACTTTCTTGGAGATGGGAACATTGGGAGGGAGAAAGGGAATGAGTTTCATCTCTAACTTAGAATTTCTTTTTTTTTTTTAATTTATAGCAGAGGGCAAAGGTGGCTATGAGAGCCTTTCCCTTAATTTTTTATTAAAGTATAATTGATTTACAATATTGTGCCAATTTCTGCTGTACAGCAAAGTGACCCCAGTCATAAATATATATACATTCTTTTTCTCATATTATCTTCCATCATGTTCAATCCCAAGAGATAGGATATAGTTTCCTGTGCTGTACAGTAGGACCTCATGGCTTATCCATTCCAAATGCAATAGTTTGCATCTACTAACCCCAAACTCCCAATCCATCCCACTCCATCCTCAATCCCCCTTGGCCACCACAAGTCTATTCTCTATGTCTGACTTAGAATCTCAACATATCTTAGACTCTTCTGTGCTTTCCCTTTCCTGAATATCATCTACTTTCTTTGATTTACTTTTACTTTGAATGGAGAGTGAGTCCAATGGAGAAACAATATAAAACTTTAAAAATCATATAAAGTACACTCAAGTTAGGACAAGTAAAGTTCATGTCATAAAATTATTTTGTCTATGTTAAGCATTTGTAGCATTTGAACCCTTAAGTGTTTTTGTGGAAAGCATCCTCTGTAGGTAAGTTGAAGGTGGTCTGTTTTCCTGACTTAAGTAATATACACATATATGTGTGTGTGCGCGCGTGCACACGTACACCTTAATTTTTAAAATAAAATTTTAAAAATAATGTTTCCCAATCTGTTTTTTAGAATCCCGAAAAGAGAGAATATAACAACAACAAGAAAAAGACTTAAGATTGTGACAAAGACCCAACTGG
Source organism: Phacochoerus africanus (assembly GCF_016906955.1). Classification (NCBI taxonomy): domain Eukaryota; kingdom Metazoa; phylum Chordata; class Mammalia; order Artiodactyla; family Suidae; genus Phacochoerus; species Phacochoerus africanus. The sequence goes on along the minus strand of NC_062560.1, from coordinate 88,810,012 downwards.
GTAGGTTTATATTTTATTCTCAACTGAATAGGTATATATTTTACATGTTTTTATTGGATCTCTTAAAATGAACATTAGAAAAATATATAGTTAGTACATGCACAGCAACATAACTTTAAGGGCTACTGAGGTTTTTTAACTATATTTCAAATGTGTGAGCATCCAGAAGCTCTTTTGCATGTCCTCTTTTGATGAGTGATTAGTTTTCATCTATTTGGGTCACTTGCATAGATAATAGCCAATAACCACAACTGACCTAGTGTGAAAGTACCTAAGAGAATCTAGTACAAGGTAGCCGTTCAGTAAATATTTGTTGTTTTTATTTTAAGATGCATTCTAAGTACTCCATATATAGACATGTTGTGAAAGTAACAAGAAGGATATATAATTATTAGCTACATAATTATTAACTCTTTAGTGTTAATAGTATGTTCTCACTGGTGTTATTATGGAATTAGAACCTAAATCCAGATATTAATAAGCTATTCAAGATTTCTTCCTCAGAGCTCCTATCATGGTTCAGTGGTTAACAAACGTGACTAGCTTCCATGAGGACTGGAGTTCGATCCCTGGCCTCACTCAACAGGTTAAGGATCTGGCGTTGCCGTGAGCTGTGGTGTAGGTCACAGACACAGCTCAGATCCTGCGTTGCTGTGGTTGTGGCATAGGCCAGCGGCTACAGCTTCGATTCAACCCCTAGCCTGAGAACCTCCATATGGCCAGAGTGTGGCCCTAAAAAGACAAAAAAAAAATTTCTTCCTCAGTGATACCTTTTATAATGATACCAGTCAACAATCATCAACTTGAGTGCCATTATTCTATGAAAAGCTTAGGGAAGATCCTTTACTTGTGAGGGTATCTGTATCAATGCAAGTGTAATGGTGCAAATGCATGGAGAAATATGATCTTTTCATCATTTCCAAGTTCTAGGATCCAGTGTAATTCTAGTCCAGACCTCTACTGACAGAATCAAGATCCCAAGTTACACAGTTTTCTCTCCATAATTCTTGGGTCCATCAGGAACAGACTTTAAACTCCAAATCAATGTCATACTCTTTGCTTCTTGTTTGGAAATGTCCAAACCAGAAGCCAATATGTTAGCCAATATTTGAGTGGCACTCCTATTCTAGGCTCTTTTCCCTAGAATAGGGTCAGAATTGGACCAGATTATAGCACCATCTGCTAGTCCGATTATCCATGGCATGGGACCATTTTCCTGGCACAGGCAAGAGACTTCAGAAAAACAAGACCTAATTTCCCTTATGCAAAAAGCGTTTTATTCCTTCTGCTGTACTATATCATTTAATAAACATGAATTAAGCGAAGTTAAATTAGGAGTTCCCACTGTGGCACAACGGAATCGGCAGCACCAGGATGCAGTTTCAGTCCTTGGCTCAGCACAGTGGGTTAAAGGATCTGGTGTGCTCGGATCTGATTTCTGGCCCAGGAACTCCATATGCTACAGGGTGGCCAAAAAAAGAAAAAAAAAAATAAGAGAGAAGTTAAATTAGAAGGCCTCGTAATTCAGAGAAATTTACTATGAAGTTGATTTCAGTTTCAGGTTTAACAGTTTTCCCTCCTACTTATTCTTTTATTTTCAGGTTCCCTTGGTTATAAACTCCTCTCCATCTGGTGCTGCAACAATGAGTGGGAAATCACTGCTCTTAAAGGTCATTCTTTTGGGTGATGGTGGAGTTGGGAAAAGCTCGCTCATGAACCGTTATGTAACCAATAAATTTGATTCCCAGGCTTTTCACACCATAGGGGTAGAGTTCTTAAATCGAGATCTGGAGGTAGATGGACGCTTTGTAACTCTCCAGATATGGGACACTGCAGGGCAGGAACGTTTCAAGAGCCTTAGGACACCCTTCTACAGAGGGGCAGACTGCTGCCTCTTGACCTTCAGCGTGGATGACCGGCAGAGCTTTGAGAACCTCGGTAATTGGCAGAAAGAATTCATCTACTACGCAGATGTGAAAGACCCTGAGCACTTCCCCTTTGTAGTTCTGGGTAACAAGGTAGACAAAGAGGATAGGCAAGTGACTACTGAGGAGGCACAGGCCTGGTGCATGGAGAATGGAGATTACCCTTATCTTGAAACAAGTGCCAAAGATGATACTAACGTAACAGTGGCCTTTGAAGAAGCTGTCAGGCAGGTGTTAGCTGTAGAGGAACAGCTGGAGCATTGCATGTTAGGTCACACTGTTGACTTGAACAGTGGCTCCAAAGCAGGATCTTCATGCTGTTAAAAGTAGGAAGGCTTTTAAAAGTGTGCCCCAAATTGGTCAGTCAGTAGTGTAAGAATAAGTGTGCCCCTCTAAGAGCGCACACATATACGGAAGGGTAAGAGATAAGGTTATGATTGCGAATCAGAGCCTCTCAAATTGAAGTTGTAGAGCGATTTAAAAAAAAAAAAAAGCTTTATCAAGCCAAATGTATTTTGTGTGATTTCTGCTATTTCCTTCTGGTGTGTATCAGGACATTTCAGAAAGCTTTAGTCCTGAGAGATTTAAATATTTTTCAAATCACAGTTTTAACTTAGAACCCAGCCGCATGAAGGAGTTAAAGAGCTACAGCTATCTCTCAAAGCGTTCCATTAATCAACTAACAAATGTCACCATCAGCTCTTGCCAAGCAGTTTCTGATGTGTCTGCCAAAGGGGAAAAAAATAAGACTCTGAGCCGTATTACAATAAAGATAATAATGCAAACAAAGATTCCTAAGCTTGAGTCATAAAGAGGTTGTAAAGATTAGGAAGGCAAAAGTTTAATGATGTACACTGCCTTGTTTAAATCCTTATGTACGGTTTACTCCCATCTGATCTTTTAAAAAAAAAAACTCAATAAGAGATATACTAATGACACTGGAAATGTATTATACTCCTTGTGTTTGAAGTAACAGGGTACTAGTGAATGGATTATGCTTAAATATTCCAACCACCCTTGCAAATAAGTGGTTGATCTGCTTTCACTTCATAAGTCTCCTTTTGCTGTACAGGGATGTTGCTTCTCTGACAACCTCTTACCAATTTAGCAATGCTGCTTAGTATATGGCTTTGGATGCAGTGCACTCTGCTCATAATTTTGATGGTGGTCCACCATGCTATGCTCTCAGAGAAGCCTTCAGGACAGATTGGAGGATACTGGGCTTTTCTCACGAAGTTCCTTAACTCGAGTATTTATCGTAGAAGAAGGAACTGATTCCTTATACATTGAACTGTTATGTTCATCTGGCCAAACTAGGACATCGAACGTAACAAGAGAACAAACTTTAACTCAGAAGTACAATGAACTCATAATTAGTGTTGTCCAATAGTGGAATGGACTGCCTTAATAGTGAACCCCCTTCTAGTGAAAACATTCAAGAAGATGCTGGATGACCACAAAAAGAATCTCTGTACTGGTGAGATGTTTGATTTTAAGGTCCCTTCCAGCTCTAGGAATCTAAGTTCTAAGTTCTAGGAATCTATAAGCTACAAACTACATTTCAATGACATGTTATAGTTACATACGTCTTAAGTCAATAGTTAAGTCTATGAAAAGGGACTTTAAAATTTCCCGGGCTATTCTGGGATCAGCATTTAATGGCAACTACCTAGCTTTTTCTTTTATTTTTGCACTATGGCAGGAAAAATTCTTGAGCTCTGAGTAAAATCATTACATGCCCAATATAAACACTCTGAAGATACCATATCTTCAAAAACAGCTCGTCAAATTTTGATTACCATGACTGCCAGCTATATACTACATTATAAAAATGCAGTCTAGTTCTTGTCAGTTGATCTATTTGTCCTGCATAGCTTTTAATCTGTACTTTTAAAACATCTATGATAAAAAAAGTGACCCAATGTAGTGAGGGACAGTTAGAAATGACCCCAAAAAGAGACCTAGGTCAGGAGGGAGCAGGAGCTTTTCACAGGAATATAGCCTAGAACTCTCCATTGGAGCCACACATGGATCAGCCTTACATGTGGGACCTTATGTGCTTTAAGAGCTCTGGGACTTTTTGGCTACATAGATAAGTGGAAGATACTTCAACCCAGTAATACTCAATATTTCCAATTTAAATATGGTCCTGACCCCATGGTCCAACTAACTTTGATACCAGAAGTCAAAGCCAGAACTGGGACCCCACAGCTCTTAAGTATTGGTCCCTATCCTGCCTATGCCTATAGCCAGCCACACTGGTTTCCAAGTTCTATGATCATTTTGCTACGATCATGTTAGAATGAAAATCTATACGTCAGAATTGTTAAATGCTAATTGTTTTTAAGTGCATGAGACCTGGGGCCTTCTCTTTCTACTTGCACTCTGCTTATAATAGTTTCTATTTGTAGATCTCAGGCCTTCACAAAGACCTCCGTCCATTCATAAAAGTACTTGTCACTATTAGAATGGCATGTGATCATTTAAGTTTAAAAAAAAAAAAAAAACTACTTGGGTATCCCATTCATAGGCCTCCTGTCCATCCATGAGAAGTGTGAATTTTATTGGCAGGTCAATTGAAGCCCCTTTCCTCTTAGTCATACCAATTTTTCTTCTGCCAAATCGCTACACAATATCTTAATGAAAGCACTTAATATTAAGTGACAAAAGACAGAGGCATTTGGGTGAGTAACACTCAGTGGGGTGCTGACATATAGTTTGGGTAAGATAAAAAAAAACACCAAAGGCTGAAATCTGTGAGTACCAGAAACTGTGCATATAGGCTTTGAAATTGTGTATGCTAGAATGTGCAGTGCAATATTTTCAGTAGGTGTTTTTTTAAATGAACACGCATTTTTTTTTTGAACAAGGTATTTCTAATTGGGATGATACTGTTTTTCAATGGTCCAGTAAACATCATGCAGAATATTTATTTAATTTATTTTCATTTATTGGGCTAACATTCAGGGGGCCTCAGAATCCATCCGTCTTCAGTGGATTGATGAATTTCAGGTTAATTTGTGCCTGCCTCAGCCATCTCTAGTTTACCTTAAGGTACTCCACAATCTTCTTGTTGCAGGTGCTGCTAAAAACTCAAAATTGTGTATCAGATATTTTGTTTCAACTGTAAAAAAAAATCATCTGTGTTAAAGTGAATAAAAAGTGCATTTTGAATAACCAGTATACAATGTTTGTGCTTCTTTTCTCCCTTTCTCTTGTAGAGCCACAGGTGGGTGTGACAGAGAGTACATATCAATGAAGTCACTCTTTCAGGCTGCCCTATATGTGACCTCTGGTTCATTTTTTCCATGATACTCCAAGAAGCTGCTACCTACTGATCCAGACAGACACTGTTCTACTGATTGAGAAACAAACGCAAAAGATTACCATGGGGGAGTTCCTTTTATTTTACTCCACTTTTTAATATATGAAGAGTATCGAGACTAGAAATTGGATCTTAACTCTCCACTTTATTTCTTCATTATAACTTAAAATTAAACCATCACAAAATACAGACAAAATATACATATTCCATTTATTTTCTTGACTGGTATACTGTCCGGATCTTAGGAAAACATGAAAATATAGGCAAAACAAATCAGAAAGCAAAGGATAATTTCTTTAAATATTCTATTCTCTTGCTTCTCATATATTGGACTTTAAAGAGACGTGGGGAGTTCCCGTCGTGGCGAAGTGGTTAACGAATCCGACTAGGAACCATGAGGTTGCGGGTTCGGTCCCTGCCCTTGCTCAATGGGTTAACGATCCGGCGTTGCCGTGAGCTGTGGTGTAGGTTGCAGACACGGCTCGGATCCTGCGTTGCTGTGGCTCTGGCATAGGCCAGTGGCTACAGCTCCGATTCAACCCCTAGCCTGGGAACCTCCATATGCCGCTGGAGCGGCTCAAGAAATAGCAAAAAAAAAAAAAAAAAAAAAAAAAAAGAGAGACGTGGATTAGCAGTACTTGAACATACAGTACATAGTGGTGATATTTTTTGGCAGCACCCATAGTATGAGGAATTTCTCGGGCCAGGGTTTGAACCCACACCACATCAGTGAACCAAGCCACAGCAGTGACCACACCGGATCCTTAACCCACTGAGCCACCAGGGAACTCCATGTGGTGACTTTTAAATTACAGACATGTAATTTCATTAAAGTGATTCCATTTGTCACAGACTTAGCTCTCTTCTCCCCTCCTTCTATTTTTGCCTATTGGAAATTTGGGCAGTCAAAAATCACAGGGGAAATTTTTTTTTTGTTTTTTTGCCACATGTACTGTTTCCATCACTAAGGATAATCATTTAACAAATTATCAGGCCAACTTCAAAAGTAATACCCAAAATTCTTCCTCTTCTTTTTTTTTTTTCTTTTTTGTCTTTTCAGGGCCGCACCTGCAGCATATGGAGGTTCCCAGGCTAGGGATCAAATCGGAGCTGTAGCCTCCAGCCTACACCAGAGCCACAGCAACGCCAGAGCCAACCCATGTCTGCGACCTACACCACAGCTCACAGCAACGCTGGATCCTTAACCCACTGAGCAAGGCCAGGGATCGAACCGGTGTCCTCATGGATGCTAGTCAGATTCATTTCCACTGAGCCATGATGGGAACTCCCAAAATTATTCTGATTAGACTATACTGATATAACTTTTAGGCTAGAAGGTGATAGATTTATATGCTCTTAAAAATGATTTGCTCATCCAAAAGTGATACTTGAAAAGTGGAAAACTATCTTTCTGCCTTTGCAGGTTTTCTACCTGATTCATAGCCCAGTGGAAAATTTCTTTCTTTTGATTTTTAAAGAAATAGTATAGTGGAGGGGAGGGGGAATTGGATGGAGGCAATCCAAAGGTACTACAAATTCCAGTAAATAACTAAGTACTAGGGATGTAATGTACAACATGATAAATGCAGTTAACATGGCTGTATGTTATATGTGAAGTTTGTAAAAAGCAAGTCCTAAGAGCGAGAGAGAGCAAGAGATTGAGATCAAAAGAAAAGGAAGAAAGGAAGGAAGGAAGAGGGAAGGAGGAAGGAAGAGAGAGAGCGGGAGGAAGAAAGGAAAAGAAACAGTATAGGGAGTTCCTGATGTGGCTTAGTGGTTAATGAACTAGGAACATGAGGTTGCGGGTTCGATCCCTGACCTTGCTCAGTGGGTTAAGGATCCAACATTGCTGTGAGCTGTGGTGTAGGCCAGAGGCTACAGTTCTCATTTGATCGCTAGCCTGGGAACCTCCATATGCTGTGAGTGCAGCCCTAAAAAGACAAAAAAAGAAAAAAAAAAGAAAAAAGAAAAGAAAAGAAATAGTATAGATTTTCATTTTTTGGAAATAATTTTTCTATGGTCATTCCAGGAAGTGAAAGTTGTGCAATACATGGTTTCTCCTCAATTCTTTCTTTGAATTTTTAAAACACACTGGAAAATTGAAGCACCAATCTCAATAATTTCAGATTGGGAGTGGCATCTTTACTTTGATTTGAATTACCCAAAGTACTTTTTTTTTTCTTTTTTGGCAGCACCCGTGGCATATGGAAGTTCCCAGGCCAGGGATCAAACTGAAACACAGCTGCGGCAATGCCAGATCCTTAACCCACCACACCACAATGGGAACTCCTGAAATACCTGAAACAGTTTTAACTGATTTTATATACATAGACACACACACACACACACACACACACACACACACACAATTTTTTTTTACCTCAGTGATCTGGATAATCTTTTCACTTTTTTATCCCCTTGCTATGGAGATACAGGATTCATTACCATGGAGTGACTTTCTTACACTTCATTTTAGGGCAAGTAAACTGTGATACAGCTTTTGATAAAATGTTCATGTATGTGCATGATTTTTAACAAACTGGTCTCTTTTTTCCCCCCGGTTTTATTGCAGTATAATTGACAAATAAAAGTTATATGTATTTAGGGTGTTCAACTGAGTGATTTTGATACACGTATACACTGTAAAATAATCACCACAATCAAGGTAATTAATATATCCATCACCTCTCAGAGTTACCTTTTTTTAAAAATTTTGCTGTCTTTTTAACTTCCTCAAGTTAACATCACCAGTAAAGCCCTCATTCTTTACTCTTTTTTCTTTAGGACAAGGAAAGGATAATGATAGAAGCTAGGCATATTTAAAGAATGAAAGTAAAATTATTGAATGTCCCTTTATTGGTATGTTTGCAAAAACTAGTAAGCAGGGATCTGGGTTTTGTTTTGCTGATGGATGTGGTGATGTGTGTTTAAGGGTTGTGTTTTGGGTTATTGTTTTTTTTTTTTTTTTGAGGGGGTGGAGGGTTCCTTAGTGCTTTCTCAGCAACAATAAACATCTTCACAGCTCAAGGTGTGAAGGAACCGTCACCTTTAATCATATAGGAATTGCTGCAGTAATCTGTGGGTCTTCATAAATCACTTTGTTTTCTTCAAGGTGACACAGAGAATTTTGGTTCAGCCATAAAAAAGTGCCCTTTTAGACGGTACATTCTGTGAGTGCAAGTGTGTGTATTTTTGAGTAATCTGTCAATTCCTCTCATGCTTTATAAATTATGGATAAATATGTAATGAATCTCACTGTAGCACTCCTGAATTTTTTTCAGCACCCTGGGCCAGGAATCGGATTCTAGCCACAGTTGAGATCTACAGCTGTGGCAATGTGGGGTCTTTTAACCCACAGTGCTGGGTCGGGAATAGAACCTGTGTTCTGGCACTGCAGAGACACTGCCCATCCCGTTGCGCCACAGCAGGAACTCCGCACTCCTGAATTTTAGCCAGACATGCCAAGCTGTGCTTTTTATACTAAATTGGTTGATGAAAAACAATTGGGAAATGCTTCCTTGATGGAAGAAACTCTAGCTGTATTGATTAGAGTTAAAATACCAATCATGCTTTCCTGTGGTGCATTCGTGAGGAAGCAAGAGACAGGCTCATCTCCACTTTTTTCTCTTTCGTTGTTCTTAGCTGCCTTAGAAACAGCATGGCCAAGGGTGTGTCCTATAATATATTGTTCAGGATAGAGTCTGATGTACAAGTGTTGGTATAACCTTTGAATTGTCTCTTTTTCCATTGGGAAAACAGTGTCACCAGTAAACCCTTTAAATTTTTTTTTTTCTGGTTACAAAAGTTATACACACCATAGCCTGGGAACTTCTGCCTTCTACAAGTGTGGCAAAAGAAAAAAAAAAAACTGAAAGAACAAAATAAGTAGAAAAACAAGACAAAGAAAATAAATCATCTGTAATCTGACATACCCAGATTTTTTTTTTTCTTTTTAGGACCACACCCACAACATATGGAGGTTTCCAGGCTAGGGGTCGAATCAGAGCTACAGCTGCCAGCCTACACCACAGCCACAGCAACTCCAGATCCGAGCTGCATCTGTGACTTACACCACAGCTCACAGAAATACTGGATCCTTAACCCAGTGATCGAGGCCAGAGATCGAACCCACCACCTCATGGTTCCTAGTCAGATTGTTTCCACTGTGCCACAGTGGGAACTCCCCAGATTTTTTAATATTACATTTTAGTGTGTATAGTGCATGTATTTTAATATACTTATGTAATAAAATTGATGTCATATTGCACATAATGATTGTAATCTTTTTCACTTAACATACATGACACTTTTCTCTAAGTCATTATATATTCTTCTAGGGATTATATTTAATGCTTGCATAACCATCTATTGAAGTATTTACCATAATATATGTAATCATTTATTGCTAGACAGCTAGGTTGTTTTCTAACAGTCTCCTTTTTAGAAAAAAAAAAAAAACAGCAGTGCACATCCATAATATTAATCTTTTTGTTGGTTTGTTTTAGGGCTGCAGGTGCAGCATATGGAATTTTCTGGCCTAGGAGTCGAATCAGAGCTGCAGCTGCCGGCCTACACCACAGCCACAGCAACACCAGATCCGAGCCACATCTGTAACCTACACCACAGCTCATGGCAACACAAGGTATTTTAACCCATTGACCGAGGTCAGGGATTGAACCCGCATCCTCATGGATACCAGTCGGGTTTGTTTCTGCTGAGCAACAACAGAAACTCCCCTAACATTAATCTTAATTCACATTTCTGTTTATTCTCTATAAGTAAAATTTCCGGGTCAAAAATAAGAATTTATTTATTTATTTATTTATTTATTTATTTATTTATTTTGTCTTTTTGCTATTTCTTTGGGCTGCTCCCGCGGCATATGGAGGTTCCCAGGCTAGGGGTTGAATCGGAGCTGTAGCCACTGGCCTACGCCAGAGCCACAGCAACGCAGGATCCGAGCCACGTCTGCAACCTACACCACAGCTCATGGCAACACCAGATCATTAACCCACTGAGCAAGGGCAGGGACCGAACCCGCAACCTCATGGTTCCTAGTCGGATTTGTTAACCACTGCGCCATGACGGGAACTCCGAGAATATTTTTATGGATTTTAATATGTATTGGCAAATTGCCCTTTAGAAGAAAGTTGTCCCAAATTACATCAATGGCAGAAGAGTAAGAGAAGGCCTAGTTCTCTAAACACTCAATCACTCATGGAATATTACCTTCGCAAACCACATTTGCCTAATTTGATATAGGAAAAATAATCTTGAGTAAATGCTTGTTCATATATTTATTGAACTTTTTGATTTTTTTTCTTGAGTGAATGGCCCATTCTAGTTCTTAGCCCATTTTGGGGTGGGAAACATTCATTGTTTTCATTTCTTGTTGATTTCTAGAAAGTCTTCTTTTATATATTATGGGCATTAACCTTTCATCTTATCCATATTGCTGGTTTTCAGAAATCCTCTCCCAAACCTCTTGACTTTTAATTTTGTTTATGGCATTTTTAAAAAATATTGACAGATTGGGAGTTCCCATTGTGGCTCAGCAGAAATGAATCCAACTAGTATTCATGAAGTTTCAGGTTTGATCCCTGGACTTTCTCAGTGGGTCAAGGATCTGGCATTGCTGTGAGCTGTGGTGTAGGTCACAGATGTAGCTCGGATCTGGCATTGCTATCACTGTGGCATAAGCTGGCAGTCATAGCTCCAATTCCACCCCTAGCCTGGGGACTTCCATATGCTGCAAGTGCCACCCTAAAAAGCAAAAAAAAAAAAAAAAACCCCGTCATTTAAAGGGGTATATTCTAATGAAATAGAAAACCAGGGTAGTAGGGGAGAGACAAATGCCTACTTGATCTGTCCTTTTTTCCTGACTGCATTGAGACATTGCAGTTATTTTTGTTTAGAAAGGTTATGAGTCTAATTTTGTGTCACCATGATTTTAAAAAATTGATAGAAAACAAGATATTCATTCCCCCAGTTTATTTATTTGCATGATGTCAAACAGCTGGTTTGATTTGTGTTTATTGCTGTTATTTAATGAAGATCTTTCCGAAATCTTGTAAAATGCAGATTAACAGTTCAGCTTTCAGCCACAAGGGGGCAATGAAGACCAGTTAGTGTTTGGCCATAGAGGCAACGTAAAAAATGATGCCTAGAAATCTTCCAGCTAGTCCACATTTCCCTTATTTTATTTTTTATTTTATTATTATTTTTTGTCTTTTTGCCTTTTTTAGGGCCGCTCCCGTGGCATATGGAGTTTCCCAGGCTAGGGGTGGAATCAGAGCTGTTGCTACTGGCCTACGCCACAGCCACAGCAACGCCAGATCCGAGCCACGTCTGCGACCTACACGACAGCTCAGGGCAACGCCGGATCCTTAACCCACTGAGCAAGGCCAGGGATTGAACCCGCAACCTCATGGTTCCTGGTTGGATTCGTTAACCACTGTGCCATGACAGGAACGCCACATTGCCCTTATTTTATAGATGGAATCCATATGGAATCTGGAGGGGCGAAATGACTTGCTCAGGGTCTCAGAGCTATCTAGCCAGAGAGTTGAGTCCTAAGCACTTTCCAGTTGATCATACTGTGATTTAGTTAAATTGACCCAAACTATAAACACATGCATTTTTTCCTGATTTAAATTTTTTTGCCCTTTGAGGCAAGATCCACATAACATTAAACATTTTAAAGTGTAAAATTCAGTAGCATTTAGCATATTCACAATGTTGCAATCACATTTTAATCTTCTGGATTCAAATTCCAGTCCTGCCACAAAATAGATGTCACCTTAGGTTAGTCATGAAACCTTACTGATCTTCAGTTTCTTCAGCTCGTGTAGTGGGAAAATGTCTTCTTCAACAAGTTGTGAGAATTACCAGAAATAATATTCACAAAGGCCTAGCAATGTTCTTGGCACAGAGTAGATGAGAAATAAAGTCTTTCTTTCCTTCAAGATATTAATCAGCTGCTCCCCATCTAGTAATGATATGTTTATTTCACATTAAGACTATAAACAAATTCCAGAGTAGATTTTTTTCTCTTCTCATGACTATTACTGCATTATTTGTATTGAATTTTGAATGTGCTCAGAGGTTAAACATCATTTTTTAAAAACTCCACCTAAGTCAAAGACAAATATCATATAATGTCACTTATATGTGGAATCTAAAAAAATGATACAAGTGACATTATTTACAAAACAGAAATAGACTCATAAACATAGAAAACAAACTTATGGTCACTTAAGGAGGAGGGATAAATTAGGAGTTTAGGATTAACAGATACACACTAATATATATAAAATAAACAACAAAATTTACTGTATAGCACAGGGAACTATACTCAATAATATCTTATAGTAACCTAAAATGGGAAAGAATCTGAGAAAGAATATATATATATATATATTCATATATCTGTATATATCCATATATCTGTACATATCCATATATATATGGCTCACTTTGCTGTATACCGGAAACACTGTAAATCAACCACACTTCGACTTTTTAAAAAATAATAAACAAATAAATAAAAAGTCTTTCAGATAAATAAATAATGTAAAAAACTATAGCGTAGGGTCTTGTGGCATAGTTGGCAAGGGACTGCAGCATTTAATAGATGCAAAGGCCCTCCTTAAAACAAACAAATTTCTTAGAAGAATTTTGAAAAATGGAAGCTGATACCAGTGAGGTTCGGAAGAAAGCTACCTTAGGTCAAATTTTGGAGCTGACTCTAAGGTAATATCATTCAATCTCCTCTTTTTATCCATAATAAAACTGAGGAGGAGTTCCCGTCGTGGGGCAGTGGTTAACGAATCCGACTAGGAACCATGAGGTTGCAGGTTCGATCCCTGGCCTTGCTCAGTGGGTCGAGGATCCGGCGTTGCAGTGAGCTGTGGTGTAGGTTGCAGACGCGGCTTGGATCCCGCGTTGCTGTGGCTCTGGTGTAGGCCAGTGGCTACAGCTCCGATTGGACCCCTAGCCTGGGAACCTCCATATGCCACGGGAGCGGCCCAGGAAATGGCAAAACGACAAAAATCAATCAATCAATCAATCAATCAATCAATAAAACTGAGGAACAGAGAAGTTAAATTCCTGGCGGCCACACAATTAGCCAGTCACAGATCAGGTCTTAGAATTATCTTCTACTTCTCAGTCCTGTGCTAATTTCAGTACACCTCACTGTCTGGGGCCAGGATTTTTTTTTTTTTTCATTTTTTTCCCCAACTTTATTGAGATATAATAGACATAAAACATTGTGTAAGTTTAAGGTATAAGTAAGGACTTGATACATGTAGATACTGTGAAAGGTTTGCTACAATAAAATGTGTCAGGAGTTCCTGTCATGGCACAGTGGAAACGAATCCGACTAGGAAACATGAGGTTGCGGGTTCCATCCCTGGCCTTGCTCAGTGGGTTAAGGATCCCGCGTTGCTGTGGCTCTGGCATAGGCTGGCAGCTGTAGCTCCGATTCGACCCCTAGTCTGGGAACCTCCATAAGCCATGGGTTCGGCCCTAAAAAGAAAAAACAAAAACAAAAACAAAAACATTAAAGTGAGTTAACACATTCTTCACCTCACATAATTACCATTTTGTTGTTGTGCTTATGGTGAGAATGTGAACGCGAACGCGAATGCTCTCAGCAACTTTCAGATATACAACACTGGATTGTTAATCCTAGTCTCCATGCTGTACATTTGATCCCTAGAAAGTATTCATTTTAGGTAGTTTGAAAGATGCAGAACAGATACGGGTAGGGAGGAAATGAAACCAGAGGGTCAGAGAAAGGAATAAGGTTCAAAGCACAGCAGGGTTGAAGCTTCAGGTAGCAGAAGAGGAAGAAGCCAACAGTAACAAGCAGCTCTTTGCTGGGAGAAATTTCCTGAGGCAGTCATGTCTTTACTCTTCCTCTATGAAGTAACGGTAGGAACTACTGAGAAGGTGTGCCTCCCTTATTGAATAAACAAAACTACTGAAAATTGTTAAAATCAGAGCTGTTTGGTTTTGTAAGCATCCCAAGTCTTTAAAAGTCTGATTAAAAATTAGCCAAATGATTAAAATCGAAGTGTCCCTCATAAACAGAACAAGAAAATAAATACCTGACAGAGGCTCAAAAAAACCCGAAAAAATCCTGTTCTTTAGTACAATAAGAAAAAAAAGTTATTGGTAATCAATTGTGAAAATTGCTGTTAATTATGTGTCAGGTGTTAGCTTTTGTTCTTAGCTAGATCTCAGCCAAGTGAGCTTTCTGATCTGTAGTGGTATGCTTTAGTTTATCATGGCTCTTTGTTTTAATTTTTTTTTAATTTGTAACATAAGTTGAGCTAAAGAATGATTGTCTCTGAGTTATGCGTTTGTTTTATTATATATATATAAAAGACAAATATATATATATATATATATATATATATATATATATATATATTTGTACTGAAGAACAGGATTTTTTCGGGTTTTTTTGAGCCTCTGTCAAATCTTCGACCTACACCACAGCTCATGGCAAAGCCTGATCCCTGACCCACTGATCTAGGCCAGGGATTGAATTCACATTCTCATGGATTCTACTCAGATTTGTTTCCACTGCACCACAAAGGGAACTCCAAGGTGGAGATTTTTCTTATCTGCCATTTGCACACTTCAATATTATAAGAATTAATGTTTTTAACAATCACCCATAAACATTTTAAGAGCCCAAATCACTTACCAGATCAGCAAAGAAAAAAATAAGGGATATTACTATTTGGTCTATTGTATAGTATGGAAAAGAGGTATTCTAAATGTGAAGTATATGGGTGTGTATGGCAAAATAAACCACAATACTTCCTGAAATGGAGATTTCATTTTCTTTCCTTCTCCCCTTTGCCTTTATTTCCCCCCACAGAATCCTATTTCAAGAATGATAGGCTATTTCGTCCCAATTTCACCCCATGCTTGAATACTTTCACCAAACGCCTGCCAAGTGATCCCAGAATCAGTGCAAGAATGCTGCAGGGGACGGGGGACTTAACCATTTTTTAATGCAAGTAATGACATCCTTGCAAAGATGGGACATGCTTCCTTATAGGAGCCAAATTCTGACTTCTTATGACTTCCACTGATCGGTCCTAGGTCCATTTAAAAAAACTGTTTCAAATATTTGAAAACAGCCCTATTTTTGTGACTTGAAATATCTATCCCCAGATCCCAATGTGAAATATAGTGTGTTTAAGCTCCACATTTCATAGTAATAAATAAATTTTTGTCCAGTGTCTACCTTACATCAGGCATTATTCCAAGGCAAGAGGCTTCGAAACACACTGGCTTGGGGGCAGGGACACACCTTGATCCTCCTGGCCCCTCTCCCCTGAACCCCTTGTCTGGCTGGCGCATTCTTTCCCTCGGGATCAGGCCTAAGCTTCGCCTCCTTGATCTTCTTTCCTGGGCTCTTATTCCATCTTACAGGTGTTCATAACACCCCTCTTTTTATTTCCATCTATTTCTCACAGTTGATAATCTCATATTCCTGCATGTGCATCCCCATAAAAATTGCTGCCCCACCCCCTCCATTAGACTGTAAGCTCCCTGAGGTGCAGGCCTGTGTTGTCTCATTGCTGAGTGCCCACAGCACCTGGTGCAGAGCCAGGCACAGGAGAGCTGGCAGCTAAGTATTTTGGAATGAATGTATGCATGCAGGAATAGATGGATGGATGGGTGGATAGATGGAAGGATGGGTGGGTGGATGGATGGATGGATGAATGGATGGGTGGATGGGTGGATGGGTGGGTGGGTGGATGGGTGGGTGGGTGGATGGATGTATAGGTGGGAGGCACGGGTGGCAGCCCCAACTGGGACCACAGTGCTGAGTGGCAGTCCTCTGTGAGGCCAGCTCCGCCTGCTCTGTGGGCAAGTTTTCTTACAATACCATTAATGGACTTGAAGGTGACCTGGGCTGTGTCGAGGTCCCTTCTCTGCAGGTTCACAGCTCTAGGCAGAATCCTAGGTCACTCCCCAAGTGGAAAGCAAACGGAAGCCAAGGCAGCCAGGTCTGGTGTAAAGGGCCAAGGGAAGCAGCACATTTCTGGCTGGTTGACCGGGTACCAGAGACTCGGGGGAGGAGGAGAGGCCCTGGGACTGGCTGCCCTCTTACCCTCCCCTGGCCTCCCCACCTCTGGCTCCCTGAGGGTGGGCACAGAGGGTGGAAGAATTGCATTTACCACCCCAAAATATGGTCTCTGTGACATCAGGATTATTTTAGGCTGATTATTGCTAAGAAGCAGCAGACCTAGGAAAAACTCCAGAAGCTAGTAGAGGTTACCCTTGAGTAAGAGATATTTGCAATTATAAGGGAAATCTCCTTTTGTAAGAGTGTCTCCCTTTCTGTACCAGGAAGAGGAGGATGACTAAATCTCTAGAAACCTTATCAGTGGAGAAGGCAACAGTGTAAGTAGGCATAACAATCTCACCCTTGTTCACTGTGCTTTTCCTGAAAACCTCTCATAACTGGCCCTCCCCTCCCCCTCATCATCTTCTTTTGTTCTTAGCTGGAGGTGATATGTATGTATGTATGTATGTATGTATGCATTGTACCTGTGGCATATGTAAGTTCCCAGGGCCAGAGATGACCCCCTGAGCCACAGCTGTGACCGCCGCCACAGCTGTGGCAATGCTCAATCCCTTAACCCACTATGCTGGGCCAGGGATCAAACTCACCCCTCTGCAGTGACCCGAGCTGTCGCAGTCAGGTTCTTGATCTGCTGTGCCACAGCGGGAACTCCTGGAGGTGGCATAGAAGTTGGTGGCTTGGACCATTTTGGGATCACTGAGTCTTCCTGGGGCTCTCCCACGTATACAGGAAGTATATAGATTATTAAGCATCCGTGTGTGTTTCTCCTGTTAATCTGCCTTTTATTACAGGGTGAGGGATCTCAGCGAAGAACCTGGAAGGGTAGAGGGGAAGTTATGTTTCGTCCCTCACAGCCCTTACCCTGTGGCACACAGAGTCGTGGGCAAATGGCCTTGGAAGCCAAGGAGCACTGGTGTCCACAGCAGTGTTCCCCAGGGGGCCTGCAAAATGAGGGCCACACGAGCATGTGCAGGATGTCCCATGCGAAGGGTGCCCATTGGCACGTGTTCAGAGGGCTGCCTGCAAACCTCGTCTCATCACCATAATGTCATGCTCTTCCCTCCAGAATGAAAAGCCAGGTCCCAGCGACTTGAACACTGGGACAAGCGGCAGACCTGAAAGTTTATTGTTAACAGATTGTCGACACACACACAAAATGCACAACTTGAAAGTTGAGATTACTTAAGTTTTGTTTGGGGCGAAATTAGGACTTAAGGCCAGGAGACAGCATTTCTGGTAGCCCTGAGAAATCTCTCCAAGGCAGTGAGGGAGGGAGGAGCTAGGATATATAGGAGTTTTTGCAACAAAGGGCAGGGAGCAGGAACAAAAGAGGCCTGGGCTCCCTGAAATCATTCCCTTGATATGCACCTCCACTCTCAGGGCCAGTATACCGAGTTTTCACAGCCTGCAGGACTCACCAGCTCTCACCCTTGAAGGTGACTGCATCCACAGATGCCTGTGACTTTCTTTATCCTTAACTACAGACCAGGCTGAAATACCACCCAAGGAGGAAAAGGGGGAACATCAGGATAGGATAAAGGGGAAGGGGAGGTGCATACAGCACCCACACATTGTGCAAAAGTTTGTGGCTGATCTCCTGAAGGTCACTACCAGTCCCAAGGAGCAGACCTCTCACCATGAAGGATTTCGGTGTTTTTCTAGATATGAGGAGATGCAAGAACTGGGCACCTAAAATCTTCTCCTAAAACATGTGACTATCTGAAGGCCTGTTCTTCCAGGTTTCCCAGAGCACAGAGTGCCTCACTCCTGGTCTCCACCCTGAGCTCCACTCAGGAGGTGCTATGGGTTGGTAGCTGCAGTGGCTCATGTTTTACTCCCTGTGGAGGCTGATGGCAAGTGCCAAGTTTCAGTTCACAAGATCAAACCCTGGAGAAAGAGGCTCTCTGATGAGAGGCAGGCAGCTGCCTTCCTGCCCGTCTCTCAAGGCTGTGTGCTGACTGCAGGACAGTGGGCAGCTCTCTTTTGAGGGGGGCACTGTTGATGCCCCTGTTTTACAGATGAGGAGCCTGAGGCTTTGTCGGGGCTACAGGAGTGTGTCAGTGGCACGTACCTCGGAGGAGGCAGAGCCGAGATGTGAACCTGGGCAGCCTGGCTCCAGAACCCACGCCTTGAACCTCTGCACCATGTATGCTGCCTCCCTTGCACAAGTGAAAACTCAGGCCCAGAGAAGCCAAGCGGAGTGCCCAGGGTCACACAGCCAGCTGATGGCAGAACGGGGACCTGAAATGAGGTCTCCTCTCCCCAGTCGGGCTCCCCCACCAATAGCTCTGTCCCTCCAGGTAAAATGGGGGTGCGTAGGTTGTCCTACTTTACCCAGCTGGGCAGAGTGCTGATGGCAGAGACAGAGGCTGAGCTCCTCTCAATTCCATGACTCTAATTCCTTGACTGCTCAGCACTTGGAGGCTCTAAGGCTGAGAAGCTTGACCGGACCAGGCCTCCCGTGTTTGTCCAAAGCTTTAGAGCAGCATGCAGGTCAGCCCGCGGTGAAGAGCCTGCCCGAGTCCCATCACCCACCCGAGTCCCCGGGTCTCAGGGACTCGTCTCCCATCTCCTGGGCCCTTTGGGGGAACCTCGCACTGCATCATCCCTCCCTCACCTGCCCTGGCTTTCTGGCTTTCTCTGGGGCTAGCTGTGTGGGCTGGGGCGGGGTGGGTCACCCCGACTCAGGGCTGTTAATGAGAAGGTTTGTCATGCCCAGGCAGCAAAGATGAATAATTCAATGAAGGAAGCTCAGGAAATGTTATTCTTTCAGAGGAGAGTCCCTTGACAGAGGGAGAGGCAGAGAAGGGCTGCATCTTATAATGGGAAGGATGAGGGCATGGTGACAGCAGTCCAGGAGAGAAGGAGGCGGTGGTGGCGCTGGTGGAGGAGGAGGAGGAGGAGGAGGAAGGCAGTACTGGATGCACCAACAGTGCAGATTTTCAGTAGAGTTTTGAACAGAAAAGTTACTGGAGATCAGAACTGCCGTTTTTACAAGAGTCCTCTGACTCCTGTAAGGAGGTGGATGGGATGCCTAGAATAGAGGTAGGAAGAGCAAAGGAGAGGCTCCCTGCAATCATCAGGTTTTAGGGGAGAAGGCAGATTGGACAGGACTAGCTGTGATCGTGAAGACAGAATCTAAGATGATTCTTCAGTTTCTGAGCACTGACCTCAAGCAAACTCTAATTTATTACTTTCTCCCTTAACATGTGTCCTTCTTTGGTGTGTTTAGTGCACCACAGAGTAAATTTTCACCATCAGCTGCTTTCCTCAGCAGCACAGGATCTAGTGACAGACTCTGTCCCGGCACACAGAGGGAAGGTAGGGCAAGCTTTGGGTGGCAAAGAGTCCTCCACCTTCCAACTATTTCTCCCCCAGAAACTTCATTGCTGTGGGGTTTTCTTGAGATATTCAACTCCTGCTAATTCAACCTAAAATTAGACTACCTTTCTTTGTAGCTGCACCAATCTTTCTCCCCTTTCTCTGTCCCTTCCTCCCTTCTTTTCTTTCCTTTCTCCTTCCTTGCAGAGTAATTTTTATTTCTTTTTGTCCACTCCACAGCACATGGAGTTTCCAGGCGAGGGATCAGATCCTGCTACAATAACAACCTACGCTGCAGCTACCACAATGCGGAATCCTTTAACCCACTATGCCAGGCTGGGGATGGAACCTGCATCCTGGTGCTGCAGATACACCACCGATCCCATTGTGCCACAACAGGAATTATACTCAAATAGTATTAATTATACCTCCCAGGTGGTTTTCTCATGTGGCACTGCTCAACCTTGTACCCCTCTCCTGTACTAATGAAATTCACTGGAGGAGATAAGGCTAGGAGGAGATTCAGCTATTACTATATTTAATGCATGACACTTAGTGCTGTGGGAAGACATTTACCCTTGCTAAATCATATCTTGTTAGAGTCAGACCATGGTCCCAATTTTTAAAGATGATTTCTTTTCCTAATTGTAGCAGTCACTTTATTTGCTATCACTCTCAACTCTTGTCCTCTGCAAATGTAATAGGCAATCCTTTTATTTATTTTTTTACCTTAGTCATTGATTAAAATTTTGAACAGGATATACTGAAGGACAGAGCCTGTCATATTGACATAAACTGGCTAATTAGCCCTTTTATGGTACAATCTTTCAGCGTATTACAAACTCACCTAACTATATCATCCAATAATCAATATGTTTTTCATCTCATCTGCAGGCTACCTTGAGGAGACCTGGTTAAATTTCTTCTTGAAATCTATATATATTCTCTTATCACTTTGGTATAGATGGGAGCAACTGTCAAGAATCTATCCTATATATGCATCTAATAACAGAGCCCCAAAATACATGATGCAAAAAACAGACAGAAATGAAGGAACAAATCAATTTAATAATTAACCCATTTAACAATAATCACAGGATTATTCACTACCTGACTTTCAACAGCAGAAAACTAGACAGATGATCAATAAGGAAATAGAAAGCTGGAACAATGCTGTAGATCAAGTAGACCTAACAAGCATCTATAGAAAACACCATCCCAAACAGCAGACTACATATTCTTCCCCAGTGTACAAGGAACATTCTTCTGGATAGATCACATGTCACACAATTGCATACGTCTCAATAAATTTAAAAGGAGTAATATTATACAAAGAATGTTCTCTGATGACAGCAGAATTAAATTAGAAATCAACAGCAGAAAGAAATTGGGGAAATTCACAAATGTGTGGAAATACTTACCTAAATAACCAATAGATAAAAGAAGAAATCCTGGGAAAACTAGAAAATACTTCAAGGTGAGTGAAAGTGAAAGTACAACATGCTTTAAACTTAGATGCAGGAGAAGCCATACTTAGAAGGAAATAAATGTCTGTTAACACCTATATTAAAAAAAAGATCTCAAATAATAGCTTAACTTTCACCTTAAGAAACTAGAAAAAGAGGAGTTCCTGTCATGGCTCAGTGGTTAACAAACCCAACTAGTATCCACGAGGATGAGGGTTCGATCCTTGGCCTTGGTGGGTTAAGGATCCGGTGTTGCTGTGAGCTGTGGTGTAGGTAGCAGACATGGCTCAGATCTGGTGTTGCTGTAGCTGTGGTGTAGGCCGGCAGCTGTTGCTACAATTGGACCCCTAGCCTGGGAACCTCCAAATGCCATTGGTGCGGCCCTAAAAAGACCAAAAAAGAAAAAACTGGAAAAAGAGGGGTAAATTAAAAACAATGCAAGCAGAAAGAAGGAAACAACCAAAATTAGAGTGTGAATAAATGAAATAGAGACTAGAAATACAACAAAATCAATGAAACCAAAAGTTAGTTCTTTGAAAAGATCAAAAAAGCTGACCAAACTTTGGATAGACTGCCCAAGAATAAAAAAGCAAAGATAATTAATTAAAATCAGGAGTCAAAGATAATCTTATAGAAGTTCTTTAAAGATTATAGAGGAAACCATGAACAATTCTAGGTCAATAGCTTAGATGTGAAGAATACATTTCTAGAAAGACACACACTACTAAAACCGACTCAAGAAGAAATAGAAAATCTGAATAGATCTATAAAAAGTAAAGTGATTGAATTCATAATCAAAAACTTCCTACAAAGAAAAGCCTATGGGCTGCACTAAAGAATTCCACTAAAGGAGTTCCTGTCGTGGTGCAGTGGTTAACGAATCTGACTAGGAACCATGAGGTTGCAGGTTCAACCCCTGGCCTCGCTCAGTGGGTTAAGGATCCAGCATTGCCATGAGCTGTGGTGTAGGTCACAGATGCGGCTCGGATCTGGCATTGCTGTGGCTCTGGCGTAGGCCGGTGGCTACAGCTCCGATTAGACCCCTAGCCTGGGAACCTCCATATGCCGCAGGTGCAGCCCTAGAAAAAACACAAAGACAAAAAAAAAAAAAAAAAAGAATTCCACTAAACCTTAAAAAAGGATTAACATCAATCCTTCACAAATTCTTCCCAAAATAGAGAAGGAAGGGACACTTCCCAACTCATTCTATGAGGCCACTGTTATTACTCTGATACCAAAGTCAGATAAAGACATCATGAGAAAAGAAATACAAATCCATAATCCTTATAAGTGAAAACATCCCCAACAAAATACCAGCAAACAGAGTCAGGCAACATATAAAAAATGATTATATGCCATGACCAAGTGGGATTTATCCCAGGAATGTCAGGCTGGTTCAACATACAAAAAGCAATCATTGTAATACACTACACTAATAGAATAAAGTTTAAAAAAACACATGATCACCTTAATAGATGACAAAATTGAATACCCTTTTTTGATTAAACACACACACACACACACATTCAATAAACTCACAATACCAGGGAACTTCCTAACTTGAAGGGGCATCTGTGAAAAATCTACAGCTAACATCATACCTAAAGGGAGAAGACTGAATACTTACCCCCTATGATCAGTAAGAAGACAAGGTTCCACTCTCTTCACTTTTATTCATTATGGTAATGGAAGTTCTTACCAGGGCAATTAGGCAAGAATAAGAAACAAACATCTTTCACACTGTAAAGAAAGTATTAAGATCATCTCTATTTACAGATGACATCGTATTATATATTTAAAATTTTAAAGAACCCTCCAAAACTGTGAGAATTAATAAAGTCCAATAAAGTCACAAGTTATAAGATCAACACACAAAAATCAGTTGTGTTTCCATGTACTAGCAATGGACAACCCCAAAAGGAAAATAAGACACTTTCATTTATAATAGCATCAAAAAGAATAAAATACTCATGAATAAATTTAACAACAAGAAAAGGTGAATGCAAAACTTGTACACTGAAAAATACAAAACCTCACTAAAGAAATTAAAAGTATCCTGTGTTTATGAATTGAAAGACTTAATATTGTTAAGATGGTAATGTTCCCCAAATTTATGTACAGAATAAACACAAATCCCCAGAAAAATCCAAGCTGACTTCTTTGCAAAAATTGGCAGGTTAGTTCTACATTTGATATGGACATATACAGGATGCAAAACAGCTAAAAAATTTTTTTTGAAAAAAGAAAACAAAGCTGGATGACTCACACTTTCATAATTGATTAGAAAGAGTTCCTAGTGCTACACAGCAGGATCCCATTGCTAATCCATCCCAAAGGCAAAATTCTGCATCTATTTACCTCAAGCTCCCAGTCCCTCCCACTCCCTCCCCTTCCACCTTGGCAACCACAAGTCTCTTCGCCAAGTCCATAATTTTCTTTTCTGAAGAAAGGTTCATTTGTGCCATATATTAGATTCCAGATATAAGTGATATCATATGGTATTTGTCTTTCTCTTTCTGACTTACTTCACTCAGGATGAGAGTGTCTACTTCCATCCATGTTGCTGCAAATGGCAATATTTCGTTCTTTTTTATGGCTGAGTAGTATTACATTGTGTATATATACCACAACTTCCTGATCCAATCATCTAGCAGTGGACATGTGGGTTGATTCCATGTCTTGGCTATTGTGAAGAGTGCTGCAATGAACATGTGGGTGCATGTGTCTTTTGTATGTAGAGTTTTGTCCGGATATGAGTCTTGTCTGGATATATGCCCAAAAGTGGGATTGCCGGGTCATATGCTAGTTCTATGTATAGTTTTCTAAGATACCTCCATACTGTTCTCCATAGTGGTTGTACCAGCTTACATTCCCACCAACAGTGGGGGGTCTTCCCTTTTCTCTACACCCCCTCCAGCATTTGTTATTTGTGGATTTACTAATGACGGCCATTTTGACTGGTGTGAGGTGGTACCTCATGGTAGTTTTGATTTGCATTTCTCTAATAATCAGGGATGTTGAGCATTGTTTCAAGTGTTTGTTGGCCATCTGTATATCTTCCTTGGAAAAATCTCTCTTCATGTCCTTTGCCCATTTTTCCATTGGGTTGTTGGCTTTTTTGCTGTTGAGTTGTATAAGTTGTTTGTATATCCTAGAGATTAGGCCCTTGTCAGTTGCATCATTTGAAACTATTTTCTCCCATTCTGGAAGGTGTCTTTTTGGTTTCCTTTGCTGTGCAAAACTTGTCAGTTCGATTAGGTCCCATTGGTTTATTTTTGCTTTTATTTCTGCTGCTTTGGGAGACTGACCTGAGAAAATGTTCATAAGGTTGATGTGAGAGAATGTTTTGCCTATGTTTTCTTCCAGGAATTTGATGGTGTCTTGTCTTATATTTAAGTCTTTAAGCCATTTTGAGTTTATTTTTGTGCATGGTGTGAAGGTGTGTTCTAGTTTCATTTATGTGCATGCAGCTGTCCAGGTTTCCCGGCAGCAATTCTTGCTGAAAAGACTGTCTTTTTCCCATTTTTCAGTCTAGCCTCCTTTGTCAAAGATTAACTGACTGAAGGTATCTGAGTTTATTTCTGAGTTCTATATTCTGTTACATTGGTCTGTCTGTCTGTTTTGGTACCAGTCTTGATGACTGTGGCTTTGTAATATTGCCTGAAGTCTGGGAGAATTATACCTCCTGCTTGGTTTTTGTTCTTCAGAATTGCTTTGGCAATTCTGGGTTTGTCGTGGTTCCATATAAATGTTTGGATTGTTTGTTCTAGTTCTGTGAAAAATGTCATGGGTAATTTGATAGGGAATGCATTGAATCTGTAGATTGCTTTGGGTAGTATGGCCATTTTTACAATATTGATTTTTCCAACCCAGGACCATGGAATAGCTTTCCATTTATTTACATCTTCTTTAATTTCCTTGATTAATGTTTTATAGTTCTCAGCATATAAGTCCTTTACCCCCTTAGTCAGGTGTATTCCCATGTATTTGATTTTTTGGGGGTGCAATTTTGAAAGGTATTGTATTTCTGTATTCCTTTTCTAATATTTCATTGTTAGTATACAGAAATGCAACTGATTTCTGAATGTTAATCTTATATCCTGCTCCTTTGCTGAATTTTTTGATCAGTTCAGTCAACTGGTTTTCAATAGAGGTGGCAGGATAATGGAATGGGGAAAGAATGGTCTTTTCAGCAAATGGCACTGGAACAACTGGATATCCACATAGAAAAGAATGGAGTTGTTGTTCCCTTCATGGCTCAGTGGTTAACGAACCTTATTAGCAACCATAAGGATGCAGGTTCGATCCCTGGCCTAGATCAGTGGGTTAAGGATCTGGCATTACCATGAGCTGTGGTGTAGGTCACTGACTCAGCTCGGGTCCTGAGTTGCTGTGGCTGTGGCGTAGGCTAGCAGCTGTAGCTCTGATTCGATCCCGAACCTGGGAACTTCCAAATGCCTTGGGTGCAACCCTACAAAAAAAGAAAAAGAAAAGAATGGAGTTGCAACTCTGCTTCACACAATATACAAATTAATTCAAAATGAATCATTGACCTAAACATAAGAGTTAAAACTATAAAGCTCTTTGGAGGAAACATAGTTAAAACTCTGTGACCTTGAATTATGCAAGAATTTTTAGATATGATAACAAAGTCAAGAGGAACAAAAGAAAAATTAGACTTCTTCAAAAAGATGTTTTCCAAACGATTATCAAGAAAGTGAAAAGGCAATTCAGAATGGGAGAAAACCTTTGAAAGTCATGTATGTGACAAGGGATTTGTAGCTAGAACATATAAGGTACTCTCAAGACTCCATAATAAATAAATTACCCTAAATAACCTAATTTAAAAATAGACAAAGGATCTGAATAGCTATTTCTCCCAAGATATACAAAAGACCAATAAGTATAATATATAATAAGCATATGAAGACATGTTCTTCATTAGTTACCAGGGAAATGCAAATCAAACTGTAACGAGATAGCACTTCACACAAACTAAGATAGCTATAATCAACAAGTCAAATAATAACAAGTTTTGGCAAGGATGGGGAGAAATCAGAACTATAACACATTACTGTTTAGATGTAGAATTTCAGCTACTGCGGAAAACAATCTGGCAGTTCCAAAAAGTACCACATGAGAATTTCCCATTGTTGCTCAGTGGATTAAGAACCCAACTAGCTTTTTGTTTTGGGGTTTTTTCTTTCTTTCTTTTTTTTTTTTGTCTTTTTCTAGGGCCACACCCACAGCATATGGAGATTCCCAGGCTAGGGGTCTAATTGGAACTGTAGCCGCCGGCCTACACCACAGCCACAGCAACGCGGGGTCCAAGCTGCATCTGCGAACTACACCACAGCTCATGGCAACGCCAGATCCTTAACCCACTGAACGAGGCCAGGGATCGAACCCGCAACCTCATGTTTCCTAGTCAGATTCGTTAACCACTGAGCCATGACGGGAACTCCAAAAACCCAACTAGTATCCATGAGGATGTTGGTTCGATCTCTGGCCTCACACAGCAGTTAGGTGTCCAGTGTTGCCTAAAGCTGCAATGTAGGTTGAAGATGTGACTCGGATCCAGCATTCCTGTGGCTATGGCATAGGCCAGCAGCTGCAGCTCTGACTTGACCTCTAGCCCAGATACTTCCATGTGCCAAAGGTGCGGCCCTAAAAAGAAAAATAAAAAAGAAGTATACATCGCTGATTATAAGAGAAATGCAAATCAAAACTACCATGAGATACCACCTCACACCAGTCAGAGTGGTCATCATTAAGAACTCCACAAATAACAAGTGCTGGAGGGGGTGTGGAGAAAAGGGAACCCTCCTGCACTGTTGGTGGGCATGTAAACTGGTACAGCCACTATGGAGAACAGTTTGGAGATACCTTAGACATCTATACATAGAACTTCCATATGACCCCGCAATCCCACTCCTGGGCATATATCTGGACAAAACTCTACTTAAAAGAGACACATGTACCCGCATGCTCATTGCAGCACTATTCACAATAGCCAGAACATGGAAACAACCCAAATGTCCATCGACAGATGATTGGATTCCGAAGAGGTGGTAGATATACACAATGGAATACTACTCAGCCATAAAAAAGGATGACATCATGCCATTTGCAGCACCATGGATGGAACTAGAGAATCTCATCCTGAGTGAAATGAGCCAGAAAGACAAAGACAAATACCATATGATATGGTATTATAACTGGAATCTAATATCCAGCACAAATGAACATCTCCTCAGAAAAGAAAATCATGGACTTGGAGAAGAGACTTGTGGCTGCCTGATGGGAGGGGGAGGGAGTGGGAGGGATCGGGAGCTTGGGCTTATCAGACACAACTTAGAATAGATTTACAAGGAGATCCTGCTGAATAGCATTGAGAACTTTGTCTAGATACTCATGTTGCAACAGAACAAAGGGTGGGGGAAAAATGTAATTGTAATGTATACATGTAAGGATAACTTGATCTCCTTGCTGTACAGTGGGAAAAAAAAAAGAAGTATTACCACGTGACTCAGCTATTCTACTCCTAGTATTTGAAAACATCTGTTCTCACAAAAATTTGTACAGTAATGTCTATCATAGCATTATTCATAATAGCCAAAATGTGGAAAAAAACCAAATGTCCATGAACTAAAGAATAGATAAAATGTGGTATCTCCATATAATGGAATATATATTATTTGGTAAT
Source organism: Phacochoerus africanus (assembly GCF_016906955.1). Taxonomy (NCBI): domain Eukaryota; kingdom Metazoa; phylum Chordata; class Mammalia; order Artiodactyla; family Suidae; genus Phacochoerus; species Phacochoerus africanus. The sequence continues at coordinate 88,782,153 of NC_062560.1, read as the reverse complement.
TGGATTTATTATTCAGCAATTGGAAGATATATTATTGGCAAAAAAAGGAACAAAGTACTGACATATGCTCCAACGGGAATGAGCCTCAAAAATATTATGCTAAGAGAAAGAAGCCAATCAAAAAAGACCGTATTTTGTAAGATACTATTTATATGAACTACCAAGAATAGACAAATTCTTAGAGACGGAAAGTAGATTAGTGGTTGCCTGGGGCTGGAAGGGTGGGGGTGAGAGAATGAGGAGTGACTGCTAATGGGTATGGAGTTTCTTTTGGGGGTGATGCAAATGTTCTAAAATTGATTGTGATGATGGTTGCACAACTCTGTGAACACTCTGAAACTCAATGAATTGTACACTTTAAATGGGTCAATTGTTTGTCTGTGAATTACATCTCCATAACACTGTTAGAAAGGAATCCATCACAAACTGATAGCCTGGGGTATGAGTTTATTTTCACATCTAACTGCAAAGAAACAAAACAAAAAAAGATGAAGCAAAGAATAGCCTAGTCGTTTCCCAGTAAAGCAAAGTCTGCATTAAGGCACATTCCTACATGGCTACCTCCTCGATTTTAAACCTACTTACCCTTGACACGTATCAGACACCCTGTATATCCAACGAGAAAAATTATGAGCATCCTCAAGAGCAAAGGATTCCATTGCAGAGCAACTGTTTGTTTAATTTGAACCTCAAGTGGCTGAGAATTGAGTTGATCATACTCCCCAGCTCTTAGTAAATTTTCACTGTCTTTCTGGGAAAGGCCTCTCTCTCTGTTTTTCCTTCTTCCAGGATTCCTACTCTCATTGTACTCTCACACCCCAGGCACCCGCCCTAGGGTGTTTAATAGTCTTTAAACATTCTGGCATCCCCTTAAATTAGGTGCTAGTGTTTTATATAGTGCATATTTTTAGCTGTGTATTTTTGATTAAACTTGTTCTGCACAGAGGCATTTATGCTGTGAGGTTTTTCCTCATGGTGAGGATCGGATGTTCCAAGTTCTGATTAGCGTTTTCTGGCCCTCAGCATTCTTTTCTCACTAATATCATTTTGTCCTCAACATGCCTCCCATCTCCCAGGACAAACAGCTCAGTTTTGCTATATAAAATGTTTTTCTTAATGTTAAAGCCCTGCTCCCCTGTGATAGGCTATGTCCCTATGCTGGGAAGTCCATAGGGCAGTGGTTAAGTGCAAAGACTCTGGAATCTGACTACCTAGGTTTAAATCTTGCCAGGAGCTGGAGGATGGGAATGGGGATGTGGAGAGGTCTTGGTCAAGGCTACAGAGTTTCAGTTATGCAAAATAAATAAGTTTTGGAGATGGACTTTACAATATAGGGCCTATGATTAATAGCATTGTGCTGTACACTTAAAATTTTGCTAAGAAGGTAATCTTACCACAAAAGGAAAAACAAAGCAAAACAAAGGAGGCAGAGGAAACTTTTGGAGGTGATAGCTAAGGTTATGGAATTGATGGTGATGATGATTTCACAACGTATACTTATTTCTGAGCACATAAAGTTGTAAGATATTAAGTATCTACTGCGGTTTATATGTCAATCAATCCTCAATAAAGTAGCTTAAAAAGTCTTAGTTCCATCATTTATCAGCTTGTAATTTGGGCAATGTACTTAACCAATATCTGTGCCTTAGTTTCTTCATCCATAAAATAAGAATGATGATAGTAATAGTACTGACCTCTGGGTTGTTATGAAGCTTGCATGAGTTAATATCTGCAAAGCACTAAAAATTATGCCAGCACACAGAAGAAGTTATATGTGTTTGTTGTTATTGTATTCCCAGGTTGTTATTCATATTTCAGGATTCTCTGGCGAAACAGGTAATTTATACTCCAGTAGGGTAACCAGAATGCAAAGAATAGTAAACATGTCTTCAAGAGAAGTTCAGTCGGATTTGCCAGTGGCCATTACAAGGCCAGTCACCATTTAACAGTAACAGGGTACCTGAGAAGGCAGTGGACCAACTTGTAAGGGCAACTCTGAGCCACGCTCTTAGGAGGGGCCTAGAGTTATAAGTGACTGTTGCAGTGATCCAAAATGGGGACAACCCTACTATATATATGGTGTGTAAAGGGAGTACTCAGGCTGGGAGAATGGGGTGCAAGAACATTACGGAGGAGGGGCCATGAGTATCAACATAGAGGTGTCACAGCAAAATCCACTCCTGAGGACATTATTGTACCCAACTGCAAGCTCAGAAAGGAAGAGGTGGAGGGAAAGAGACAGAGCCTACAATAGATCCACTCTGTTTTTTCTTTTTTTTTGGCCACAACTGCAACATAGACATATGGAAGTTCCCTGGGGCCAGGGATCAAATCCAAGACACAGCTGTGACCTATGCCACAGCTGCAGCAATGTCAGATCCTTAACCCAATGAGTAGCGCTGGGGATCAAACCCACACCACCACAGAAACAACGCCAGATCCTTACCCACTGCACCACAGTGGAAACACCAACAGATCCACTCTTTTGGTAATCCTGTTTGAAAGAAATAATTCCCAGATATTTTAGAACCGAAAATTATTGCTTCTTTTATTTTAGTTTATCTCATCATCTTTTCCGAAAAATGTATGGCATATGCCTTTAAAAATTGAATTGTATTAAAATCTTTTTGTATCTTTTTTGTATACTCCTTGAAATAACTGTAGAACCTCAGTATGTGGAGAACAGCCCTGGGAATTAGCTCCCAGAGGCTTTCAGTATGGGAAGGAAGGTAAAGAACACTACAAAAGCCTCCCTAACCTGTGAAAGTAGAAGCTTTGGGCACAGAGCAATTTTAATTCAAATTTATATCTATTTCTAGAAGCGTTTGCCAGACAGAGTAACTTCTGGGATGATGTATTAAGAATGACAAACAGCCTGGAGTTCCTATTAGGGTTGGAGTGTCAAATCTGCACAGGTCTGGTTGAGAGATGCTAATTCACCATATTCTAATCCATGTATTAACTCACTCCAAAACCACATCTAAGCCCAGTTTTTTAAAGGTTTCTAAATTCTGGAGTTTTAAGTGAAGGCTAGGGGAAACAACAGACCTGGAACTGTTTTCTTTCTTGGTCTTTCAATCCTGACCACCCTCTGCACCTCTGCAGATAAGAAGGGGAAAAGACAAAGAACCCAATAAAGCTAGAGGTTATATTGGAACGGTTTCAACAACTCAGAACTGGATTAAATTAGTAATGTGCTTGAATGTGCTCCAGAAAAACATTCAAAACACAACAAGATCAGTAATCGTACTGAGTGCATTACTCCATCACTTAAATAAAGCACAACTTTTTTCTTTGACCACACCCATGACATGCAAAAGTTCTGGGGCCAGGGATTGAATCCGTGTCACAGCAGCGACCCAAGTCACAGCAGCGACAATGTCAGATACTTTAACCACTAGGCCACCAGGGAGCTCCTAATTCAACTGTTTTTGATGTGGAAATTGCAGAGAAATGTCTTCACTGTAGCCTTCTGGATAAATATAGTCTAATGAATGACACCCACAAAAACATGCCAATAGTAAACATTATCGCTGTTGCATAGGACTGCTTCTTAAAAATGCCCCTTATGAGTTCCTATTGTGACACAGTACATTAAAGATCCAGCATTGTCACAGCTGTGGTGTAGGTCACAACTGCAGCTCAGATTTGATCCCTGGCACAGGAACTTCCATATGCTGCGTGTGTGTGGCCAAAAAATAAAATAAAAATACCCCTTAATATACATCACTGACAGAATTCCCGTCGTGGCTCAGCAGAAACGAATCTGAGTAGCATCCATGAGGACACAGGTTTAATCCCTGGCTTTGCTCAGTAGGTTAAAGATTTGGTGTTGTCGTGAGATGTGGTGTAGGTCACAGAGCAGCCCGGATCTGGTGTTGATGTGTCTGTGGCATAGGCTGGCAGCTACAGCTCTGATTTGGCCCTAGCCTGGGAACCTCCATATGCCATGGATGCCGCCCTAAAAAGACTCGTGTGTGTGTGTGTGTGTGTGTGTGTGTGTGTGTGACATCACAAAGCAGAGAAATTCACCAAAAATAATTCTGTGGAGGACAATATGAAATAATTCAAGTAGGTTGTCACCTTTTGGTCTGGCTTAAATCATGAAGAGATTTTGAACTCTAGAGTAGAACAATTTCCAAGGCTTTGCTCCTTTGTCCATATGATCCAGCAATCCCACTCCTGGGTATACATCCAGAAGAGACAAAAACTCTAATTCAAAAAGATACATGCACTAAAATGTTCATTGCAGCACTATTTACAATTGCCATGACATGGAAACAACCTAAATGTCCATCAACAGAGGAATGGATAAATGAGATCTGGTACATATATACAAATGGAATATTACTCAGCCATTAAAAGAATGAAATAATGCCATTTGCAGCAACATGGACAGACCTAGAGATTCTCATACTAAGTGAAGTCAGTCAGGTGGAGAAAGACAAATATCACATGATATCACTTATATGTGGAATCTAATTTTTAAATGACACAAATGGACTTATTTACAAAAATAGAAGCAGACTCACAGACTTAGAAAACTTAATGGTTCCCAAAGGAGAAAGAGTGGAGGAAGGGATAAATTAGGAGTTTGGGATTAACAGGTATACATAAAATAGATAACCAACAAGGATCTACTGTATAGCACAGGGAACTATATTAAATATCTTGTAATAACCTATAATGGAAAATAATTTGAGAAAGAATATGTGTATACACTGAATATACACACATACTGAATCATTTTGCTGTACACCTGAAACTAACACAACCCTGTAAATCAACTATACTTCAATTTTTTAAAAAAGGAGTAGGGAAATTCTTCACATTAAAAAAAAGAGTGCTACTAAAATAATAGTAAATTTTAAATGTTTTCTCAACCAATTGATAGTAAAAATACAGCCACTATCATGGTGGAGACCTGAGCAAAGTTTTTACCTTAGAAAGAGGTTTTCATACTCAAAATGGTTTTGAAAAGCTGCTACACAGTATAGTCTCTAGTGTGAGATGTGTGTATCCTGTGAGACTGCAACATGATCCATTAGAACTAGTATTTATATTAAAGTTTAATCTTAAAAAAGAAAACTGTTTTATTAATATCTGATATGAAGATTGCCTCTGGTGTCATCACTCAGCCTATCTGTCAAGGAAAGATGCTTTTTAAACAATGAGTGAGGAGTTCCTGTTGTGGCTCAGCAGGTAAAGAACTGGACATAGTATCCAAGAAGATGCAGGTTCAATCCTTGGCCTTGCTCAGTGGGTTAAGGATCTAGCACAAAGTTCGCAGATGCGGCTTGGATCTGGCATTGCTGTGGCTGTGGCATAGGCTGGCTGGCAGGTTCAACCCCTAACCTGGGAACCTCCATATGCTGAACCTGCATGTGGAATCTACATGTCACACCTGCATATGGAAGTGAGTGAGAAAGGAAGTGTTTTTCAAAGGAATATGCCATAGAGGGAGCATTTTGGTAACAGATATGTGAAGGTATTTTCATCACCTTGTAATTTTATTGCTGAGAACTAAGTGTGTCGCCCACATGTAAGAAAAGATGTTAACAGGACATTGCAAACTTGCCTAAAACATTGTACTCCAATAGCTTGAATTTGTTTGTAAAAAGATTTTAATGTGCAAAAGAGCTATTGATTGATGTCAGGGAGGGTGAAAATTTAATAGCCAATTTTTTTTTTTGTCTTTTGTCTTTTGAGGGCTGCACCTATGGCATATGGATGTTCCCAGACTAGGGGTCTAATTGGAGCTGTTGCTGCCAGGCTACACCAGAGCCACAGCAACTCCAGATCCGAGCCGCATCTGCAACCTACACCACAGCTCATGACAATGCCAGATCCTTAACCCACTGAGCGAGGCCAGGGATCGATCCTGTTTTCTCATGGATACTAGTCAGGTTCATTAACCACTGGGCCACAAAGGGAACTCCAATAAAAACTTTTGCATAACTACAGAGTGAGACTGAAAAGTTAATAACATGATTTACTGAGCACAGCTAATGTCAGACTGCAGCCATTTAGACCTATGAATCTTTGTGAGATATTGTTTCCAGCCATGACATCAATTGGAGCCAAGCATTAGTTTAAACTGAACTCCATATTCCAAAATGTTAAACCATCACTTCAAAATTAATGAGGCATATTCAATCACGTTGTTCTCACTACTATATTTATAACAGTATGTTTGAATGAGATAAATTGACATATATAATAAAATAAAAAATACATATACATAGATATATTTTTGCTTTTTAGGGCTGCACCTATGGCATATGCAGGTTCTCAGGCTAGGGGTCCAACTGGAGCTGTAGCTGTAGGCCTACACCACAGCCACAGCAATGCCAGAGCCAAGTCGCATCTGCAACCTACACTACAGCTCACGGCAACGCTGGATCCCCGACCCTCTGAGGGAGGGGATCCCGAATCCTCATGGACCCTAGTTGGGTTCAGTAACCACTGAGCCATGATGGGAACTCCAGAAGATTTGATTTTAAAATATTATTTCAGATTTATCTCATACTTTTAAATGTTCTGTTTTGCATGCTTTATAATACATATAAAATGTGAGTAGAGGAGTACATGGATATCACATTAACATTTTTAACATAAGTACATTATACACTCTAATACATTTTTATATAATTACATCCAGAAAAATCTCAGATTAGTAAGTATATGCATCATCCTAGGACCTTGTTAAATTGCAGTGTCTGATTCAGTATTTCTAGGGCAGGGCCTGAGGTTCTGCGTTTCTTATTAGCTCCCAGGTGATCCTGATATTGCTTGTCCTCAGATCACACTTGGAGCAGCAAGGTCATGGGACAGAGGAAAGATGGACTTGTGTGGGTTCCAACATGTTTTACGCTAAGGCTGCACAATCAAAACTATGGTGGAGATGACTAGGGAATGGATGGACTACACCCGCTTCAGGTTATCCTTCATAACTACTGCTTCTATCAGTGGAGATTCTGATAGGGACTGAGCAGTTATGACTATGGTTTTGCTCCCTGACAATCACCTAGATGCAGCTCAGCTCTGCAGCCTCAGCCATCAGCTGAACTGGGGTAGACTTGCCATCCTCAGATTCAAACTGATGTTACCAATAATGGTGTGTTGCTCCAATCTGGAGCTGAGAGACACTAGCTGCTCCTGCCTCGTAGGATTGTGGTGAGGATTAAATTTGATAAGATGTCAAAAGTACTTTGTAGTGGGCTCAGTAAAGTGTACTTGTTATTGCTGGAAGTGTGGCTGTCTGAGGACTGGGCCAAGACTCTTTTCAGTTATTTTGGGTCTTCTTTGACACTGAGATGAATAGGCCATGAAAATCCCATATCATAAGGCATGGCATTTAAAAAAATTTTAATCTGGAAATATTTGAAAGTGGCTGTAACCACCTTAGCTACTAAAAGCAAAGGAAAAAATTCACACACACACACACACACACACACACACACACACACACAAAGTAAGCACCCATAAACCACCTGGCTTTAAAAAATGTAATTTACTGGAGTTCCTGTCGTGGCGCAGTGGTTAACGAATCCGACTAGGAACCATGAGGTTGCGGGTTTGATCCCTGCCCTTGCTCAGTGGGTTAATGATGGGGCATTGCCATGAGCTGTGGTGTAGGTTGCAGACGCGGCTCGGATTCTGCTTTGCTGTGGCTCTGGCATGGTCCTGTGGCTACAGCTCCGATTCGACCCCTAGCCTTGGAACCTCCATATAATGCAGGAGCGGCCCAAGAAATAGCAAAAAAAAAAAAAGACCAAAAAAAAATGTAATTTACTTGTGTGTTTTCCCAGATATGCTAACTGCAGGGTATATCCTGAAGTACTTGCTTTATGGAATTATTTACACTATTCATCAACAAGAAGTTGGAAACATCTAGTGAAAATGACAAATTTGTTTCTAGGAAAATTGATATGTAGCCTTTCTTTCTAGAAATAATTGGCAGAGACATTTGTTTACTAAGATCACTCCTAGTTTGTGATAATATTATCTGCAAATGGGAGAATGCTTATGTTTATGTTTGCACCTTTTTTTGCTGTTAATGTGGGCTGATTTCACATTTTCAATCATATAAGATTTCAACAAATTCATATCCAGTGCATTTGGGGGCATGGAAGAGAGCTTTGATTGCAAAGGTCACATTTCCCTTTTTTTTATAAGTTGGTCTACATGTGAGCTCAAGTCATCTAATAAAAATAGAGCTAACTGGAAACCAAAAAGAAAACAAAAAGACAACTTACAGAATGGGAGAAAATAGTTTCAAATGATGCAACGGACAAGGGCTTAATCTCTAGAATATATAAACAACTTATACAACCCAACAGCAAAAAAGCCAATCAATCAACAGAAAAATGGGCAAAAGACCTGAATAGACTGTTCTCCAAGGAAGATATACAGATGGCCAGCAAACACATGAAAAAATGCTCAACATCGCTGATTATAAGAGAAATGCAAATCAAAACTACCATGAGATACCACCTCACACCAGTCAGAGTGGTCATCATTAAGAACTCCACAAATAACAAGTGCTGGAGGGGGTGTGGAGAAAAGGGAACCCTCCTGCACTGTTGGTGGGCATGTAAACTGGTACAGCCACTATGGAGAACAGTTTGGAGATACCTTAGACATCTATACATAGAACTTCCATATGACCCCGCAATCCCACTCCTGGGCATATATCTGGACAAAACTCTACTTAAAAGAGACACATGTACCCGCATGCTCATTGCAGCACTATTCACAATAGCCAGAACATGGAAACAACCCAAATGTCCATCGACAGATGATTGGATTCCGAAGAGGTGGTAGATATACACAATGGAATACTACTCAGCCATAAAAAAGGATGACATCATGCCATTTGCAGCACCATGGATGGAACTAGAGAATCTCATCCTGAGTGAAATGAGCCAGAAAGACAAAGACAAATACCATATGATATGGTATTATAACTGGAATCTAATATCCAGCACAAATGAACATCTCCTCAGAAAAGAAAATCATGGACTTGGAGAAGAGACTTGTGGCTGCCTGATGGGAGGGGGAGGGAGTGGGAGGGATCGGGAGCTTGGGCTTATCAGACACAACTTAGAATAGATTTACAAGGAGATCCTGCTGAATAGCATTGAGAACTTTGTCTAGATACTCATGTTGCAACAGAACAAAGGGTGGGGGAAAAATGTAATTGTAATGTATACATGTAAGGATAACTTGATCTCCTTGCTGTACAGTGGGAAAATAAAATGAAATATAATAAAATAAAAAATAAAATTAAAAAAATAGAGCTAACTAACAAAGATATGGAGAAAAGGGAACCCTTGTCCACTGTTGGTTGGAGTGTAAATTGCTGCAACCACTATGGAGTTTCCTCCAAGAAACTAAAAATAGAACTAATATATGACCCAGCAATTCCACTCCTGGGTATATATCAAAAAAAAACACACTAAAGTTAAAAGATACATGTACTCCAATGTTCATGGCAGCATTATTTACAATTGCCAAGATAGGGAAACAACCTATGTGTCCATCAACAGATAAGCGGATGAAGAAGATGTGTATACATACAATGGAATAATACTGAGCTGTAAAAAAGAATGAAATTTTGCCATTTGTAGCAACATGGATGGACTTGGAAAGCATTATGCTATGTGAAATATCAGAAAGAGAAAGGGAAATACTGTATGATATCACTTAAACATGAAATCTAAAAAACACAACAAATTACTGAATATAACAAAAAAGAAGCAGACCAGTGGGGAGAGGGGAGGGGGAAGAGGCAAAATAGGGGTTAAGGATTATGAAGTACAAACTATTCTGTATAAAATAATCTAGAAGGATATATTGTACAATGGTGGGAATGTAGCCAATATTTTATAATAACTACAAGTGGAGTATGATCTCTAAAAATTTTGTGAATCTCTGTATTGTACATCTATAGCTTCATCGTACTTCAACTATACTTCAACTAAACATGTTTTTAAAAGAACTTAGAGAAAAAGATATTTAAAAAGTTACAGCCACTTATAAAATTTCAAATATCAGCTCACCTGTTTGCTTTTAATGTTGTAACCCTCAAAACCCAGCTCAGTGGTTTTCCCTTTTCATGTTCGAAAGGTAGAGTTTTATGTAACACATGAAATATCAATTAATCTGTTTCCTTCAGAGCCCAGAGCTGGCTCACTCTCCATGTGGTGAGCAAAGCAGTAGAAGTCCACTGAACATTTTTCAACACTAAATACCATAGCATGTCAGGCCTCTTTCTCTAGCCACAGATTTGCATGCTTCCATCTTCTCTTATTTCACTGTTTCTCATGTCACTGTACAAGTTTCTCCCTGATTCTGTCTTTTCTACCTTTTATGTCACGTGATGTTGGTCTCATTCTTCACCACACTTCCCATCTCTCTCCCTAACCCCTTTTGTCTTTAGTTGAGTTTTCTGAGGGCAGAGACCATGTCTGCTTTAATCACAGCCATATTTTCAGCATCTAGCATAACACTTGGCACAGAAAATTGGTTAAATAAATATCTGTTGGAGGTTTGACTCAAATGTTAAGGTTGAATTTCCTTTGGTTGTTTTGATGTAGAAAACACTCACTGCTTTATCTTACTTTTCTTTCCTTTAGAATAAAGCTGATCAATTCAAGGAGTACCAGAGCAGGAACACATGACCACCAAACTTTGCAAGACAGCAAAAATTGCGAAAAACACGGTTGTTTATCTCAAAGTCGACAGGGTAAATATTTCCCAATTTCTAGATATTGACTTGAATTCCTTACCTGCTTATTAATGTAGGACAAGGCCACGTATTGATTTTTTTAATGTAAGAAGGAGTATTTCCTCCAGCTGTTGTTTAATATTCATCAAGCTAACCATTAATGTCAAAACAGACACACTGTCTGCTCACAGTAAGGAAAATCAAAGAGAGAAGTGCCTTGTGTCTTACATTACCCTTGCATGACTTCTCAGATTTAACCTGGATGGAAAGAAAAAGCCAGGCTGAATAGCCTGTGTTTATATAAATCCTGATCCATGTGCCCTCTGACTCCCCAGATGACTGCGTGGGTGGAAACACGCACATGCATTGTGACAGTGTGTGCAAAAATACTGTCACATGTGAGGCCAGGAGCAGGGTGACATAGAGAGCAAGTCACAAGTTGTCAGGACTCTAAATTGAAGTTTTGTTTTTGTCCGGGCCCTAGAAAACCATAGCCACGTGAAATCATGGCCCTTAACCACGACCTCTCCCACATACTGAGGTCATACATTCAGCCAGTCAGACTGGCTTGTGCATGCTCCCTGCCTCCATTCTGCTCCACCCTGGGAGACTTCTCTGCTTTGATTGAGGCTGAATGACATCCTTGAGTATAAGATCATATCTTTATCACCCTTCTACTCACATCACCCCCAAACTGGAAACTCCCAGAGTTTAGCACAAAGTTTTGTAGGCACCCAATAAATGTTTGTAGCCTGACTGCATGAATGAGCGACTGAATATTGCTCTGGCCAAAGCCACAGCTTCCACACTCTGTATGACTGCACTCAGTGCTGACCCTGGAGATAGAAGAAGCAATACAACTGACGCTGTAAGAAAATGTTTCTTGTTTATACTGCTGCATCTTGATCTTTGGCTGATCTAAGCACAAAAAGAACTCTTTCAGTTCAGAGAATGGAGATTCATGGTGTGTGGGAGAGCTAAGAACAATGAGCTCAATTGATAGACTGGAGATGCTCTCAGCTGCTGAGAGCCTGGAAACTCCATCTATAGATCGGTCCCAGAGGGCAGAGCCAAATAAAGGCAGATGGAGAACACAGTTTTCTTGGGAACTGGCTTTCCATTCCTTTGAGGCAAAAATACATTCACTCTCTAGCACCCTGAATCAATTCTCCAAAATATGGTGCTGTGTGTCCTGGTTTGCCAGTGTGTAAAAATAAGTCCTTGTCATATTTTTATTCTTTTTGTCTTAAAGTCATCCAACCAGGCTTGCTTGCAGAATATTAATTATAGTGAAGCAGAAACCAGAAGATGAAATTGGAACTACTTTTGAACGCAGCTCCTTAACTGATAACTGACTACTTGCCCCCAAGCTAAAGTCTCCTTTCTCTCCTATCATGCTCTTTGCCATCTGCACCTACAGGACAATGAATTGATTGCTGATTTTAAGTCAGTTTTCTTCAGACTGGCTGTAAGAGTGCTTACTGTCCAACATTGCCAAATTCTAGCCTAGAGTTGTGACAGGGATTTAATGCTGTGTCCCAAGTGGGCCAGTGGACTGGCTAGTGGGGTGGAAGGCATCACTAATCTATCTTAATACTGCCCTGCCACAGACCGTTTAAATTCACATTGCCTTTACCATATCTGTTCTGCCCCCACATTAAACCTTTCATCCAGGAGTTCCCATTGTTGTGCAGTGGAAACGAATCTGGCTAGCATCCCTGAGGACTTGGGTTCAATACCTGGCCTCACTCAGTGGGTCGGGATCTGGCATTGAGCTGTGGTGTAGGTCGCAGATGCAGCTCTGATTCAACCCCTAGCCTGGGAACCTACATATGCCATGGGGGTGGCCCTTAAAACAGCAAAACAAAAACCAAAAACAAACAAAAAACCCTTCATCCAGCACTTTCCAGATAAAACTGAGCATTATTCATGTACGAAGCACTAAGTGTTCACTATAGGAATATATAAACGATTCAAAGAAAAGTTAGCAATAACTGAATCCTATACACACCAGTGCTGAGGCGCCAGTATCATATTAAAGAAGCAACCATATTTGACTCTGAATTAGTAGAATACTCTGAAACCCAACTTCTATGAGAAAATAAACCTTAAAATGCAATGAATTAGTATCAAGACCTGAGTTGAGTTCTAGCCCAAGCTCAGATATTGGGTTTCTTTAGGTAATTTACTCTGCCTCTATTTCTTAGTGTCTCCAGCTATAAAAATAGAAGTGATTTACCTATCTTTATTTCAGAAAACTGTTGTGAGAATGACTTGGCTGACCTTAGAAATAAATGAGCTCCTTGAACAAAGCACAAGAAAGGTACAACTATTTTGAGTCTTTGTTGCGGGGTTAAACAGAATAATTCAATCAAAAGACACAGTGTTTGATTGAGAACATTCTTAATTTTATTTTCTTTAATTTTATAAAATACATTTTGTAAGATAAGTTTCTAAAAGTTTATCCTTTATGTGGGTTAAAATTGAAATTCTGTATCAGAAATGAAGGAAACACTTTCAGTTGATTAACTCTCTTCGTGTGTGTCTATGTGTGGATATATGCATAGGAGGTATCCAGGGAAGGGTTGGTTATTTGTTATTTTATTAAATCAAAACAAAACACAAGGTATGGATTACTTCACTTTCCTTGATCTTGATTGGTTTCTTATGGAACCTTTCCCATATCCTCCCTCTATGCAGCCTGGAAGCTTCTCTTGTATACTGGTCTGAAAGCGAGTATCAAGGGTCTTTTTGTAAAGATCTTACATCTCCTTAAACATTTCTGAAACCACTTTGGGGGAGAAAACAAAACAACTCTTTACAACAAAAGAACCACCTAGAGTCATACCTGTAAAATCTTTCCTTCACTAGAGACCAATCAGCTTTATATTTTTTAACCCAAAGGTAAAATCCAGGAAGACTGAAACCTGGGAGCCACTCAGGTTTCAAATTCTTTCCACCTTTCCTTTTCTATGAAAGCTTACCAACTGAATAGCTGATGGCTGTTAGATTTGCTTATATGATCTGCAACAGGAGAGAATAATCTGTACATTAAACCTGACTCTTTAACACTCTTTAACACTGCTAAATCAAATCATCTCCCACCAGCTGGAAAGAATGATCAAATAGATTTTTGAAATTGAGGTTCAAATTCACCAAATCTGTTTCTGTAAAGGACAGGATAATTGGTAGAAAACCCCAATAGATACAAAGAACTAGCCAATTTTACTTATCATTTGTGGTGTTTAATGTCCAATTTTCACTTGTTAAATAATCATGATCAAAGAATCATTCTCCAGGCATTTCTGGTACAACCCCCAAACAGGTGATAGACAAACTGGAAAATGTGAAATGTGCATCATTCTGAAACAAATCAAGATCTTCAAATCACCTGTTATGACCAAATGGCTAATACCCCCATGAAAAGAGCACCATTGTGAAGATAAGACAGAGGCCAAAGTACACAACTAATTAACAGAAACATGACATGCTGTCCAAAGAGTTATCTATCCTGTGTCTACCAGAGGGCTACCAGTTTATACCGTTAGACACTAGCAACCGCTACTTCTGAAGCCAGTCTTTTTTTCACATGAGCTAGTTTCTCTCTATCCTCAGCTCCTTGGAAACCACAGGGTTGTCATGGTAGCTGTTATCAAGGAGAAGGGAGGGAGAAGATGCAGACAACATCCTGTTTCTCTTCTCTAACGAGGTATAAGGCCAGGTGCCCCCTTTGTCTACACAGACACTATGCTCCCTTATGCTATAAGTAAGGTTGGCTGAGTTAGGGCTTAAATAGTCCATTGCCATTGGGGTCAGTGCTCTCTTTCTATAGGAGAAAGATCCTTGCTTTGACCCCCTTCTCCCAGCTGCAATAGGTAGATTTGGGCAAATGCTCTTACTGTTTTGCTGGCATTCTTTTTTTTTTCTTCTATCTTCAGTGGAAATAGGGAGACAGGAGTGAGTTTTCTGTTTTGTACACCAAGGAGAATACAGTTGGCCCCCAAGATGGCAAGGGGACCAGGTACATCCCTTCTCTCTACCTGAGCATCTTCCTTTCCACTTTGTCTCCATCAGTGGAAGTGCCCTTTGAGAAGAAACACTTCCTGGTCCTCAAGAGATGCTTGAAAATTGAATTAGAGCCTCCATTTCTCTGTGACTTGCAGGTGGGGAGTCACCATCTTAAGCATTTCCCATTTCTAGCAGGAACCAGCTATGAAGCAAAATGACTAAAAGAGGTACATAAAAGGGGAGAGTCCACAGAGAGACATTAATCACCACAAGACCCTCCTTTCTTGTTACACTTGTCAAGTAAGAAGAGGGCCAGTCAGTGGCAAAGGCAAAGAGTTAACGTGGGAGACGCAGTATTGTAGGCTGTGTGGTTAGAGCCTCGCTATTAGAGAAAGGGAAATTTCTACAGGAAATCAGAACTTGGTGCCTCGGCCCATGAGTTTCAGGACGGCAAAGTTGTAAGTGGCAGCAATCATGAAGGTGAGCTGGAGGGAAGAGAAGAGAAGATATGAGTAAGAGTAGAAAAGGCAGCTCTCCATCCTCCAATCCCTTTGGAAATGAGGAAGAGTAGGAATCAAATCATAGCTAAATAAGAAAAAAACTGGAGTTCCCATTGTGGTTAAGTGTGTTACAAAGCCAACTAGTATCCATGAGGATGAAGGTTCAATCCCTGCCTCGCTCGGTCGGTTAAGGATCTGGCATTGCCACAAACTGAGACGTAGGTGGCATATGTGGCTCAGATCTGGCATTGTGTGGCTATGGCATAGGTCAGCATAGGACCCCTAGCCTGTGAACTTCCATATGCCACAGGTGCAGCCCTTAAAAAAAAAAAAAGAAAAAAAAACCCTCCAGTTCTGCAAAAAGCAATACATCCAGGCTTTTGCTCTGTATACTTGACTGGAAGCCAGCCCTCTCTGAGACATTTTCTTCCAATGGCCCAGGCCCCAGAGAATTAACTTGACTTGACAAGGATTTTTTTCCACACCTCTGGCCCAGCACTGAGTTTTTCTCAGGGATGTGAACATTTCATTGGCTCTACCATCATTATACCTATGTATCTGTGTGACCTGGGCTCATGGGGTGCTTGCTCTAGACACATTGCCATGCCAGGCGCCACAGCCTTCCCCTGCTTGATGCATACACTTATTTCACTCGACTCTGTAGAAAAGCCTCACCAGTGGGGGCCAGGAGTACTGCAAGCTGATCCTTGGCTGTTGTTCACCATTTATTCAATGACTTGAGAGATAAATTGCTTCAGCCTTCAGTACCCTAAGTATTTTTTTTGCCACACCCACCCACAGCATGTAGAAGTTCCTGGGCTGGGATCGAACCCGCACCACAGCAGTGACCTGAGCCACAGCAGTGAAAATGCCGGATCCTTAATCCACTGCACCACCAAGGAATTCCAGTACCCTAGGTCCTTAATCTGAGCAATGAATGAACATCAATGACACTGTGGCATAATCAGTGATGGTACTGTGACACCATCAGCAGGACCTGGTACATAGAAGTGCATTATAGTAATAACAATTCTAATAATGTTAAGAGGTCCTTCCAGTATTTTCAGAAGAGTAACTAAATCCCTTGGAGGACATCCAAGATGGATTCCTATTTACAGCATATAGAATCCCATGCTACCAAAAATCATGTTTAGTAAGGTTTGAGTGTTCTTATCACTGACCTGACCAGGATGTGTTGAGAATTAATGGTAATTTCTGACTGAAAAGCACTTGACAATGTTACATGCTCTGTAAATGCACTGTAGTTTTTTTGTTTGTTTGTTTGTCTTTTTAGGGCCACACCTGCGGCATATGGAGGTTCCCAGGCTAGGGGTCGAATCGGAGCTATAGCCGCCAGCCTACACCATAGCCACAGCAGTGCTGAATCTGAGCCGTGTCTGTGACCTACACCACAGCTCACAGCAATGCCAGATCCTTAACCCACTGAACGAGGTCAGGGATCGAACCTGCATCCTCATGGATGCTAGTCAGATTCGTTTCTGCTGAGCCATGACAGGAACTTGTATATTATTATTATTGGCCATGAATCTCTTTCCTCCTCTTTCCTCATACCACTTTTCTTATTTCTATCTAGTTTCTGAAATTACTCTGCCTTGCTGACCCAAAGTAGGAGGACACAGTCTCTACAGTCTGCTGCCTCTGCCCAGTAACTTCTCTCCAGCATGTCAAGGTTAGAAGGAATCTCTCTTTTTACCTTTCAGCATAGCTGTCAGTGCTGCAAGCTGATCCTTGGCTGTTGTTCACCATTTATTCAATGACTTGAGATAAATCTCTTCAGCCTTCAGTACCCTAAGTTCCTTTCTTTTTTTAGCCACGCCCACCCACAGCAGGTAGGACTTCCTGGGCCAGGGATTGAACCCACACCCCCACACCACAGCAGTGACCTGAGCCCCAGGAGTAAAAACGCCAGATCCTTAATCTGCTGCACTACCAAGCCATCCCAGGACCATTAATTTGTCTAGATGACTCAAAGACAACTCACCAGGGAAACCAGTGTGGCTGCAGCCCCCACAAAGGCAGCAATAAACAGGTGGAAGGTCATTTGGAACTGCAAGAAAATGCAAACGGGAGAACTGGGTCTCACAACAGCAAAAATACATTCTGCTGCAGATCATGAGCACAACTTTCTGGATGTATTGATATCTTTCTGTGTGCTCATTTGGCATCTCTAACAAGTTGTCACCTCCTTGAGTGTAGGCCTCCCGTTCTTTAGGGTACACCATAGCACCTGACCCCCAGCACCCAGAACACAGAATAACCATAAAACAGTGTCATCCTTCCACATGATCACCGGGTTCCCTATGGTTGTGCCCAGGATCCCTTAAATTTAATTTAAAGCAACATTTTGCTTTCAAAGAAATGGTTTACTGACTTCTTCCTTAGAATTGACCTTTTCACCCCAGCCCCACCTCATTTGTGTATAATATCCATCCTCAATGCACCATTTTCCTTTTTCAAATGTACTTTCTTTTCAACAAGACTGAGAAGTTCCAAACTGGAAGTGTTTTGTAAAACCTATGAACGGCTGTGCACATCCCATTTCCTTAGGAAGGCATTTGAGTAAAAGAATGAAAATTTTCACTTGGGGGATTTTTCCATTAAGCTCTGTCTTTACCTAAAGCAACAGATTTCTCTTTTAAAGGCGGAAGTCCTAGAACGGAAGGCTTTCTCTGTGGTTCTAAGGAAGATAGATCACTTACCATGGATGCTCATTGGCTCAAGCATACTCAGCCAATATTATGTAGAAGGCAAGCTGCTAACTCTAAATCCAGCCAAGAGAAATTGGTCGTTAAAAAATCAAAGATGGGTAGAAATTTTATGGTAGTAGACTTTCTATTGGAAAACAAACCAAGGGCCCACTCACCTCAGCTGTTTTGCAGATGGACAGAAGGTTGGAGCCACACACCTTGCCAGGGAAAGCATTCCATGGGAGAACACCTAAGACACAAATATCAACCCATGTGAGCTTCACAGGGTTATGGGGCTACACAGAGGACTTGTTCCATCTTTAATCATCCTCAAAATCAGAATCCTCTCTTCTAAAGATTTACCAAAAAAAGGAGTTCCCATGGTGGCTCAGTGGTAATGAACCCAACTAGTATCCACGAGGACGAGGGTTCAATCCCTGGCCTCGCTCAGTGGGTTAAGGATATGACATTTCCATGAGCTGCTGTTAGGTCACAGATGCAGCTTGGATCCTGCATTGCTGTGGCTGTGGTGTAGGCTGGCAGCTTTAGCTCAGATTCGACCCCTAGCCTGGGAACTTCCACATGCTATGGGTATGGCCCTATAAAGACAAAAAAAAAAAAAAAAAAACACTTACAAAAAAAACAGAAGGTGGTATTGAGCAGTTGTGAAGTGTGATGTTCCTTATTGAAATGGGCTGCTTGTGGGTTGAGAACAGCGGTCAACTAGGATAGAACAGTGTAAACAGCCAAGCAAACTCCCACCACTTCCAAGAAGTTCCTTTCTCAGGGAAGAAAGCTCTCCAGTTTCACTGGAGAGGGCTTAGCAAACTAAGATATGGACATCTATATTTTTATTTTTCCCCATAACTACCACTATCCTTCCCCTAAGCAAAAAATCACATAGAATGGATAAACAACAAGGTCCTACTGTATAGCACAGGGACTATATTCAATATCCTGTGATAAACCATAATAGAAAAGAATGCATATATATGTATACGACAAAGAATATATATGTATGTGTGTGTGCGTGTGAATGTGTGTGTGTATAAATGAATCGCTTTGCTATATAGCAGAAACTGATAAAACATTGTAAATCAGCTATACTTCAATAAACTTTTTTTAAAGAACCACATATATAGTGCAACTATAGGGGGGAGGGAGGGAAGCCAAGCCACCCTAACTCACCATACATTCTGGCATCAGCACAGAGACTGCCTATGCTGGCAGAGGTCTTGCTGGGGAAGGCAATAGACTGGCAAGTGGTCCAGGTGTTGAAGTAAATGTACACAGGCACAGCAGAGCAGGCAAACACTAGGAGCCACACAACGGTCAGGGCATAGGTGATGCCCACAAACTAAAACAATTGATATGAGTAGAGGGGTTAGAAATCAGCATCAGCCTGCAGACATTGAAACATCAATAAGGAGATCCTGGAATGGCATGTACCAGACATGAAACCAGATTCCAGGGATCTCCACCAAAAGAGACGAGTAAGCAGGGCACCTCTGCCAAATGTCATTGGCAGTATCTACTAAAGAGCTGGCCCCAAGTATGACAGAGGGTAGGGGGAATGGGTGGGGGTTGGAGTGAGGAGGACCCCTGGGTTAGAGAGGCTTCAGGAGATTGTTTGGGCAGATAAGGTGTGAAGAAATCAAAAGAGATCTTGGAAGAAAGTCGTGCCATTTAAATGCTGCAAGCTGAGCTTCAAAAATGTTCCTTGTCAAAGGACTTTTGATCCCTAGTGATTGAATAAAGCCAATGAAAGATTTAAATTTCAGATCCAAAAACCTTTCCAAGCCAACTGCTGTCCATAAAAGAAATCACAACCCTTAGACATTCATCCTCCAGAGGATCTTTAACTCTAGAGGCTGGAAACCAACGTGTACCTCATTGGAAACTTGGATAAGCCCTGAGACAAAGATAAAGCACTAAATATGCAGATGTACATTGATTTCCTCTGGAATCTCCAGCAATGCAGGATCCTAGAATATTGTGAATTCCATATTGGAGCCAATAATTTAATTTCTATGATCCACCTTCCCTCTTGGATCAGGTACCAAGATCTCAATCCCAGGAGTAGCATTTTAGTCTCTTGGGCAGGCAACCTACTCTGGTGGTCCCCGCTAGGAGGGGAGGAAAGGGGTTCCAACAGATGGCTTAGAAATGGTCTGATCGTACAAAGCATCCCTCAAAACTCATGCTTTTCATTTTGAGATGAAATTTTCTAGGGAATTTTGGAAAAGGCAGGCCAAGCCAGCTGGGCACCACGTTCTTCCTGACCTTGTTGTTCAGCTGTAGCCATCACGTCCTCACTCGAAAGCCAGGCCCCTAGAGAGGACCCAGCCTTGGGTGGGGGTGAGGCCACAGACTCATGCCCAGTTGTTCCCCCACCCCTTGTTATTGCCACAAAATCCTGAGGATGATCACCTTGTCGGGATGTCCTAGCCATTTTCCCAAACAATGACACACCCGCTCCAAAGAATGAGCTTGATGTTGGCCTCTGGAACCCCTCCCCTTCTGGCCCCCTGTTACCGTTGCACTCAGGCCCTTCCCGCAGATGGTGGTCTTGTAGTCGCCAAAGATCTGCCTGACTGCGCCGGTGGTGTAGAAGCCCTCAGCCAGCAGGAGGGCCCCATAAAGGAAGAAGAAAGAGGCAGTTCCATAGATGACATACTGGAAAGCATGGATCCTGCATTGATGGAGAAACAAAAAGCCAGAAAATCTTATGAATTGAGGACCCAGGTACCTTGCTACCTAAGTTAGTTGGACACTTGAGAGGGCACCTAAAGAAGGCTAAGGATTCTATAGAGGAATCACTAGGTTCTTCCTCTATGCTTCTACCTTATCTTTATTGAAGTAAGAGGAGACAGGGAGCGTGTGGCCAGAAGCATGTGCTCCTCACCCACACCTGGCTTCCTCTGTGACCTGAGGAACAGGAGCCCTACTCTCCTGGGCCTGACCCTTCAATAGGCACAGCCTCAGAAGTGAGGGGAGAGAGGAGGGAGGCAAGAAGGAAACCCCACGCTGTCCAGTCATTGTGCCTCTCCCCAGTTCTTGGTCTGGACCCCTGGAGAGGCTCCAACTCAGTCCACATTAACCCTAACTAGCAGAAATGAGAACATGTGAGACAAAGCAAGGGGGGCGGCTAGGAGAGGGCAGATCTCCTCTCTGAATGTGGCATTCTCCCATCATTTTGGGCTTCAAATGTGGCACAGGTGGAATTTGCATGCAGAAGGGAGACCCAGGAATCCGGTCTGGCTCTACACCCATCCCCTACTCGTCACTAAAGTACTGATAACTTCGGCATCTCTAAGGTTGAGAGACAGGAGAAAAAGGGGTTTGTGTGATACAACAAGTACTTACACATTGATGAGATACTCGTAGTCCTGGTAATTTTTGGAGAAATAGGTCTCAATTAGCTTTTCTGTGCCAGTGAGTGCTTCATGTCCACAGCCACAGAAGAGTGCCACCCCAAAGAAACACAATCCAGTGGCCACCAGGGAAGCAAAGGGGGCCCCTACGAGACATCTCGCACAGCACTCTAACAAGCCTAAGGAAGAAGGAGGGCAGACATTCAAGGATGTACAGTAAGTAACTCATGCCAATCAGCCCTCTCTGCCAGCCAGGCCAGGCTCTGTGCTCACACACACAGATGGGGTGGCCACCCCAGGGGCCAAAAGCAGGGGAGTCTAGAACTTTAGACTTTTTTTCTTTTTAGGGCCAATCCTGCAGCATACAGAAGTTCCCAAGCTAGGGGTCTAATTGGAGCTGTAGCTGCCGGCCTATGCCACAGCTACAGCAACACCAGATTCTTAACCTGCTGAGCGAGGCCAGGGATGAAACCTGCATCCTACTGGACACTATGTCAGGTTCTTAACCTGCTGAGCCACAACGGGAACTCCTAGAACTTTAGACTTTTAGAATGTGATAATTGACCCCCAAGCCATGCTTTATTCCATTCTTGAAGCTAAATCATTACCTTTAGTTCCCAGAATCCATGTGGGCTTTTTTGTTGTTGTTTGTTTTGTTTTGCTTTCTTTGGCCACACAGGAGGTATATGGAAATTCCCAGGCCAGACATCGAACACTTGCCACAGCAGCAACCCGAACTACTGCAGTGTCAATGCTGGATCCTTAACTGCTAGGCTATCCACTAGGGAACTCCTATGTGGATTTTCTTTTTTAAATTTTTTTTAGCCACACTTGTGGCATATGAAAGTTTCCAGGCTAGGGGTCAAATCAGAGCTATGGCTGTTGGCCTATACCAGAACCACAGCAATACCAGATCTGATCCTCATCTGTGACCTACATCACAGCTTGCAGTGATGCTGGATCCTTAACCCAGAGCAAGGCCAGGGATCTAACTCCCATCCTCATGTATACTAATCGGATTCTTAACCTGTTAAGCCACAATGGGAACTCATTTTTTAATTAAATTTATTTTTATTACAGTATAATTGATTTATAATGTTGAATCAATTTCTGTGTACAGCATAGTGATCCAGTCATACATATATATACATTCTTTTTCTCATATTATCTTCCATTTTAATAAGCTGTATTCAAAGTATTCCAGCTAGAGAGATGATGCAGGCATTCCCTCCTTTCTTACAATTCTGCTTTGTTGGTTTTAGTCATGTATCAAGTCTTCTGGAGCATACTATGTGCCCAGCATTTTGCTAGGTGCTATGTGGGATGTGAAGGCATAAAAGACAGAGACTCTGCCGTGTGGGAGTTTTTTGTCTACTGAGGAGAATGAGCTGGGCTAGGTAGACCTAATATTTTCAACTAAGGATTCCAGGCAGCCAAGTACATAGTTACAAAGGGTGAATGCCCTTGGAGTTCTAGGAAGGGATGAGTGATGGCCAGAGATATTGGTATTAGTCAGACAGATTTGAGCCTCCAAGAGCATTCCAGGTGGGGGAACTTTGCCAACTGCACATTCCTGGATATTCCTGAGCATTGTGTGTATTTGCTGCCTGGAAGGCTTGGTTCTTCCTAATCCAGATGTGTGGAGGGAGGGCAGTCCAAAGGAAAGGAAGGGACAAGTAGAGGACAGGAGATATTAATGGAAGGGCGACAATTATTCACAATAAGAAACATGCAGACTGAATGATTTGGTTGATATGACAGCTTGGCCAATGCCCCCACCCTCCATCCTACACTGGATTTCTGTCAAAACACCTACAAAGAGACTTTATATGAAGTCAACAAAGCGGGAGTTCCCTTCATGGCTCAGTGGTTAATGAACCCTACTAGGATCCATGAGGATGCGGGTTCAATCCCTGACCTTGCTCAGTAGGTTAAGGATCCAGCATTGCCACAAGCTGTGGTATAGGTCACAGATGCAGCTCAGATCCCGCGTTGCTATGGCTCTGGCGTAGGCTGGTAGCTGTAGCTCCAATTTGACCCCTAGCCTGGGAACTTCCATATGCCGTAGGTGCAGTCCTTAAAAAGCAAAAATAAAATAAAATAAAATAAAAGTCAACAAAGCATGAAACATCTTTCTGGTGTGACAAAACTGGTGTCTTAAAGTACGAAGAGTCCCTGAGATCTCTAGACCAGGACATATGCCAGGGCTGCTGAGAAACAGGACAGGAATGCAAGGACTCACAGGCTCTAAGAGCAGCTGTGCCCCAAGTGCTAGCACTCAACTCAAAGGGGTCCCCTGGAGTGAAACTTAACAAATATCCAGAAGATTGTTGAATGGTTATCTCTGGTCTCTTAGCCAGATCCCCAGAAGTTGGAAGAAATGGAAATGTTAAACTCTTCAGAAATGAATTTATAGAAGTTCCCTGATGGCCTAGCACTTAAGGACTCAGCATTGTCACCGATGTGGCTTGGGCTACTGCTGTGGCTCAGGTTCAGTCCCTGGCCTGGGAACTTCCACCTGACATGGGCATGGCAAAAAAACTATATATATATATATATATATATATATATATATATATATATATATATACAAACACACACACACACACACACGCACACACATATATACATACACACACACACACATATATATACTGGTTTTATCCATCTATTCACACATCATATAGATATGATAGACGAATTATTTTTGTATATGTAATATGCATATATAGATTATGTATGTGTATATACACACAGACACAAATAATCAGCAAGCGTGCCAAGAAGTTGCTATTTTGAAAAAGCATGGTGGAACTCCTTACAAAAATAAAATAAATCATATTAATTTTTAGGTTTGGATTTTTTCCAAGGCTCGCTTGTCTATACCAGGGTACCAGAGACTAGGGGAGTCCTTTGCCTGCCCTCTTAATACTTGTAGTTTCTTCTTAGCCCTGAGTGCTCAAACATCTGGTGATTTGCATGGCTGAATTGCATCAGGGTGAACAGATTTTGAAGGATGAAATTATCTCTATCATGAGAAAGTTAAGGCAGAAGCATGTGTCTCTGTCCTCAGCCATAAAATGAGGGAGTCCTATTACCCACTGTCTCCTAAAAATGACAGCCCTTCCTTGGTGCTCAAAGAGCCTCTTCCTCACAAATTCTTGCATGTCACACCAGAGATGAGGCTCTGAAGCCCAAGCCATGCAAAATAAGTAGCTAACGTTTGCAGCAGATCTGAATTTTCCTCCCTTCTCCAAGAACTGGCACACTGCTCTCAGGAAGCTTGGCTTCTATAGGAAGGAATCAATTTGCAGCTGTGTTGCTTAAGTGGAGGCAGAGTTTACTTAGGGTGAACTTTGCAACTGCAATTGTGCTTGGTTAGCCTCATCAGAGCTGGCCCATGGTGTGTGTGTGCACGTGCCAGGGCGGGGGCACATGCATGATTGCCAACGTGCACACACACGCCTATATAGTATACCAGAGAGAAAAACATAGCAGTTGAAATTGAACATTGTCCTCTGGAAACATTGAGAAATTGATCTTCCTTTTTCTCACCCCATTAAGATACTGCATGCATCCTGGAAGTCAAGAAGCTTGGAAATAAACAGAGCTGCCATTTTCCTTCTCTGCCTCTCCAACTCTTCCCACCCCCAAACTCTTAGACTCTTCTAGTAAAGAAGGTCTCTGAAGCCTGGGGGTGGGGGAGGGAAGGTCAGTGACCCTACTGTTCCCTCTCTCCCCAACACAGGGTCAGGGCTTGAACAGAGCCCTCCATAGCTCCCCTGGACAAAGAAGCCTTGTTTTTCCCTGAGATCTCAGGAGCCTCATTGGTATTCTGCAGGGGCCTGCAGGCCTGGGGGTGGGGAGGGGGTCAGACCCAGGGAACAATGGAAGAACTGTTTGTTTAGCCCAGAGTAAGGAGAGCCATCCTCCCAAGCTAGTGATCGTCTTGTGCCCACTCACTCCAGCTTTTTCACCCTGGAAGGGGGTGAAAATTGTGGTGCAGGTGTGATCAGGGATGGAGAAACTTGAACTCTTCTTAGAGAATTCCACTCTAAGCTGATGCCCTCTCCAGTGTTGAAAAGATGGGGGGATGCCTCTTTAGTGGATCTGGTCCCTCGATCATCATTCCAGATAATCAGAGTATCATATATAGTGTTCTTACCAGGTGATAAAGGGCTAAGCCATGGGAGAAACTCTGAATCATCAACTCATATTATTTCTTCTTACATCCTTTTTTCCTCTATTTTCTTAAAGCTTAAATAACTTAGCACCCCCTTTTTCTGTTCCACTGCCACTTGAAGCAAGGTACTAACAGGACATAGGCTTCAGTGAGTCTCTAACATGGAGCAATAAATGGCCCTGGATAAACCTATCAATCCTCAGCTATAGACAGTTCAACGATACCAGCATAAGTATCAGATGTTCATCTCTTCACATCTAAATGAAGTGTTTGTTCTGAGGGCATTGAAGTTCAGCAGAAGTGAAGCATCTCAGTCAGTCAGTCCAAGCCAAAAACCCAATTTTGGATTCCAGCTGGGAGAAATCAGAACATGCAAGACATTGTGTCATCAAAGTAGTTGACAATGAAAACATTCTGAAAAAGGTCTATTGGGCTCAACTTTGATGTTTTTCCACCCAAGAAACGTCCTTGGAAATGCGTGAACAATAATCTTAAGCCATAGGTTCTCGATTTCAGAAGCTTTCATGGTTGAAAGGATGTCAGTTTGATTCAGGAAGGCTGTGAGGGATCTGAAGAAGTTCCTTGGGTGTCTCGAGATTCTCACTTTTCCAGGCTAAGTACAGACTACAGCATGGTAGAGTTGGCATAAAAGAACTATATCGTAGTAATATCATCCTATGTAACTCAATTGAATTAAACCATTTCAATGAGAGGTAGTAGAGAAAAATAATAACCCTCCCCAGTGTTTTCCTTTCATTTCTGTTAACTGGATTCAGCACAATTATTAAACGTATTAGCAGTAACCTAGACACTACAAGAAACAAAAGGGAATTATAAGGCCCAGTCTTTATCTTCAAAGACATTCTCATTGAGGAGAACAAACCTGTCTGTGAATCAAAGACTAAAACTACTATAATCTACTGTTGAAATGTATATAGCCAAGTCCTGTGGGCAAAATGTAAGCAAAGTAGAAGTATTCAGTGTTGGCTAGATATATCTGTGAACTCTCAAAAGTAGTCTAACCAACCTGTGATAGAACTCCAAGACTTTCTCATCAATGCCCTTCACAGGAGTCTGACAAAGATCAGTGACTCTGATCCAGATTCATGTCTATTCTTATCTGAGGGACGGAGCTGATCCTGATGCTGTCTCTTTAAGTAGAAGCCAAGAGCTCCCAAGCCCTCCCTCCTTTCCCATGCCCTGGGCACGCCTCAAGGACCAGCTCTATGATGGAAATTCAGTGTGAATCTGGGAACCCATCAAAAGGAGGAGAGGAAGGGCTTTCATCGAAAGGGATCGTAGAAAGAGACCAATTGTGCCTTGCACAATTCCCAGCCTGTCCCTTGAATCCAATTGACAAAGGGAGAGATAGAAGAATCCTATACAATAGAGCTAAACAACAGACAGGCTGATTGAGTGAAAAACTGGCCCCATCTCCCTAAGTCTCTAATCTGCACTACAGTCTCACCCTCCTCCCAGAATCCACCCCTTAACCTCACCCCATGAACAGAGGCCCCCTTGATCAAGGCCTTTAGCAGTTGACAGGGCCAAGATGGTAGAACAGCCGTGACTGGTACTGGGGATAGATGGGGATCAGTGGGTGGGTTCTAGGAGTAAAACAACAATCATCAGGAGGTACCAGAGACAAAGACTTTTGCTTCTGGCCTTAGCCTGATCAGACAAAGCCCTGCCTATAATCTTGTCTTTCCTACATGAAATAAGCATTTATACCACATTCAAGTGCTGGAAAAGAGCCCCACAGCCACTGAGGCATGTGAATCGAAGCTTGCTAGATAGTCAGGTCATGCAGACAGAGCTAAATAAAAAGGAATCTCCGCCTCTTCTTTGAACAGGTATTATTAACACCATGGCAACAGCATCAGGACTACCTTGTTTTCTATCTTCCCTACTCCTCCCCAAACACACACGCATGCATGCACACACAATGCATGTACGCATGGGTGCACACACCCACGCTTGGGTGCCCATCTATACCCAAACATTGGGAGGCTGAGGTAGAAGCTGGATTGTTAAACTCCATCCCTGACACATTGTCTTTGCCTCACCCACCTCTGGGAAGGTGAAAGAGAAGCACTTGGCACTAAGCTGCGAGACAACAGTTTCTATGCCTTATTCCTTAGGTCAATCTCCAACCAATTCCTCCTCTCTCCTTGGTTGCAGTGGGAAGCTGATCTAGGGATCCTTGTCCTTTTCCTTGGGATGTCGCTAACTCCTGTCCAGAGCCCTACCTGGCAGCTCAGAGGCCAGTGCAGAGTTGAGAGGTCACCCTTAGGACCATTTTTAAATCACCAAAGAATAATAAACCAATCAGTACCTGCTGAGCTTTTGATGTGAATCTGATGCTGGGCAGGCCGTGACAGTGGGAAAGGAAAGGAAAGCCTCTCTGTTCACCCTCTGTTGCTATGACCTTGGCTCATCAGGTCACTGCTCTGACTTGACATTCTCTGGATCTGAAGTTCTGTGGGCAAGGAAGACACTTCTACTGCCGCTTTCTTTCAGCACCAAGAGTAATATCCTGGGGATGGTTTGCAAGGCTTCAAGATAATACACAAACAGGCTACAAGGGGGAAAAGATACCACTGGCTGGGGTTCTACCTTCATGGGTTTGAAGGCTGTATTTCCCCTCCCACCCATCTCTCAGGGGTTTCCTGGGCCTTGTTACTCTTCAAATAGATTTGAGAGCATAGTTCTAGTCATCAGGCTATTGAGCAAACCTCTGGCTTTCCTAGCGCAGAGACAGGGCAAAAAAACCCTTGAAGCAGAGCAGACCTTTCAATCTGCCTGGCTCTCCAAGAATTCCCCTGGTTTTGCAGGGCCAAGGTGGAGAGTGGGTTGGGGAAGGCTGCCTACAATCAGTTTGGCCAGTATCTCTAGGAAAAGTAAGTGTGCTGGTTTGCATATGCTTTCTTTTTAGCTCCCAGCATCCCGACAGCATTCTTGCCATTGTGATGGGATGCAGTTAGTCTCCAGGCATTTTATAAAACTGAACCCCTGCTCTGCCTCCACAATTCGTGCCTGGGCTACACTCACTTACTCTGAGCCAGCCAAATTTAACACCGCTCGGCAAACAGCCACCTTTGGAGGGAAGCGTCATAGTCTGGTTACCAGGGTAACAGCCACTGCTCTCAGACATCAGGCTTTCAGGAGCCAATGTTTTGCTCTTCGGTAATGGCATTATGTCACTGACCAGAAAATTATTATTTACTGCTCTCTGGCTCATTTCCGGTTCCATTGTTATCCCAGAGACTTATTTGCGACATCCCTCTCCCAGTTTGGGACGAGTGTTAATGAACTATTAGTTCTCCCTTAAACCTTTTTTGGGGACTACTGAATTCTGTGTTCCTCTTCACTTCCAATCCTACAACCAATTCCAGTCGAGATCGTGAGCTCCCTGTTTCTGGGGTGATTAAGCAGAAGCTTAATTGGCTGTTGTCAAAGGGAATCCTGCATTGAGAGTTAGCTCAGACAGCTTCTAAAGTTCCTTCCAATCCCAGATTCTGTGATATAATTTGTCTACTAAGATAAACAGCAACACACTCCATGTCAGAAGTAGTAGCAATTCAGTACCTTGTAGAGGTGGTCTATTATTTACAAAGTAGTTGCGATACTTTGTTAAGTAACTGAGAACTCAATAGGTACTCCCTCACATGCACCTGGCCCAAGTATGAGTCAACCCCCAGGATCTGGGATCCAATACACAATTTCCACTGTGCCAATATCTGTGGCAATCTCCTCTGGAGGAAATCTGCCAGCCTCCATAACACGAAACTGTCCCTATAGTCACGTTATACGTTCCTGCCTCTTCCTCAGGGCTTTCATCTCCTAAGGAAGTAATAGTCAGCATCCTTGTTTATTCCCTCTACATTTTTAATTCATGACCTACCCAATAGTTGTCTGATTGGTAGGGTCCCTGATGTTACCTAGGGCAGGAATTGAGGTCCTCCAACATTCACCTCTCACCTGGCCACACTCAATTGGTCCAGTGACTCTCACCCAAGTGCATAAAGTACATATAAAGAAAGCCCAACCACTCTGGAAAGAGTAAAAGTCAGCCTGTACATGGATTATTACATAGTAATTGGTATTATCATGATTTACAATTGTTAAAGAGATTGCTGATTTTCAAAGGAATTTGCACATCATTATTCCTTGATTTTTACAACCCTGAAAGTAGAAAAATGGTTATTCCCATTTTCCAGATGAGGAGGTGGAAATTGACAGCAAACTACCCATAAGTGGCCAATCTGGGATTCAAACCCGGTTGTGTTAACTTCTAGTCCAGTGCTCTGCCCTCCTAATTATCCTGCCCAGATACATGCTTCAAAGAGCTCTCTCAGTGTTTCAGGATCAAACAGCCTAAAGGCTGACACCAGCTTAATATAATTGAAAACCTATTTCCATGGGTGTTGTTGGAGCCTTGTGGGATTGCACTTGATGGTGAATACACAAGACTATCAATTCTTGTTTCATTTAAGATGTATTCAAGTTGCTGCTCTTGTTTTGCCAAATGTGAGCAATGTCTACATGTTTCTGTGGCATCTTGTGTGGACAGACCCTTGTGCTCTGCACATCTTGCTCAGAGACTAGACCTCAGTAGTGCTCTCTACAGAGAAGCCCTCAGTACTCAACCACGTCAGCAAGAGCCCAAAGGTCCCAGAAGCCTCCTCAGCATAGCAGGGTCTTAGAGTCTGAGCCATGCCCTCAGGAAGGCTAAGTCTTTAATATTTGCTGGATATGGTCACCCATGCATGTGTGCGCATGCATGCACACACACACACACACGCACACACACACATCCACAGCCCTACCCATATCTGTTCCCTATGGTAAAGCCATTGAGGACTTTTCTTTCATTTACTGAACCTGAGATTGGCCCCCTCAGCCATGGCCAAGCCTGAGTCCATCTGACCCAATTCCCTTCTGATGCCAAATAGGGTCCAAATTTTGTATCAAGCAAGTGGTTCTTTTGCATATCGGAGGGCCAGCCAACCTTAGATGGCTCCAGCAGAACCAGGGATGGCAGCTGACCGGGCCATTACCAGGGTCTGAGAGCCAGGAGAAAAGGAAGGAAGAGGAAGCCAGAGGTAGGAGGACACATGACCACATCCAGCCTGCCGGGCACTCTCTCCAAGGACCTGTGGCACTCTCCATGTGCCGCTGGAGTTCTTGGGCAATAAAGCGTCATTCTCAGTACAGCAGAGAAGGAGTTAAGCTAATTGTGTGCTGAGGAATTAAAAAGAAAACAAGGTCCAAAACACAACTCATTTAAACCATCAGAAACCCCGAACCCCAAAGTTCTCGCCAATTCCTATGCCTGCGTGAATCTTTCTGGCTAAAGTTCCTGAAACTCACCCATGTCTTTGGAATTCTGACTCCAGTTGTAGACGGCTGGCTAGTCTGCTTTGCGGCTGACTTTGTTCAGCTAGAAGGTTCCTGGTCTCTCCAGACTCCTTCTTCGGTCCTTTACTTTTCCACTCTGAGTATCTTTGTCCTCTTCTCCTGCAATGAAAAGGGCTTTCTGATTGACAGCCAAGCCCCTTAAAGGGACAGGCCCCGCTTTCCTCCTCCTCTCCTCCTCCCCTTCTCCTCCCCCTGTCCCCACCTCCTCGGGAATACTCCCTTCTCTAAGACCTCCATCTTCTCTTTCTGCTTTTCACGGCCAATTGTTTCATTTTCTTTTTTTTTTTCCCTAAGCCTTGCCTGGGTGGAATTTCACTTTGCTGCAGACACATCTGGAAATGTGGCTTGGGGGTGGGAATAAAAAGAAGAGGTCCTACAGACCTCCAACTGATCCTTGGGTCTACTTGGTGTGAGATGTGGCAGTACAAGTGTCAGGAGTCATGGAAGTGGTAGTCCTGGCAAAGCGGTCAGGGTCAAAATACTAGATACAATCTCCCAGAGTCCTTCCAACTCTGTGCCAACCCCACATCTCATTCTTAGCTGCCCTTGGCCTTGTCCACCTTTCCCCTCCCCCTACTCTTTGGAAAATAAGCACTCCCCCCATCCCAGCTCTAGAAACACAATAGAGAACAAAAATTGTCTTTTAAAATAATTTCCTCCAAATCCCTCTTATTTCCAACTGAATGAGGACAAAACACAAGCTGTTGATTCCACGAACAGATTTGGACCAGGCTGGGGAAAACTAGAATTGTAATCATTTTAGAGATAGGATAACAGGGACCCAGGGAGGGGGAAAGACCTGTGCGGGTTTATAGAATAGGCTAAAGAAAAGGTCAGAGTTAGAGCTGTGAGTGATTTCCAGGGGAGGTAATTGGCTTTGAGATAAGAACACAATCTGGGAATTAGGTAATCAATATCCCATCCTGAGAATACAGCATCATCAGAGAACTGAGGCCAGCCAGGTGAGAGACAGGGAGTGGGTTGTGGTGAAGCTGCAGGTTCCAATCAGGGTGAAAAGAAACACTAAGAAAAAATGGCCAAGTAGCAAAAACAAGAGAATAATATACAAAACCTTCCTTGCCAATAGTAGTTATTTCTAAAGACTGTGAAAGTATTCGGGTGCCCAGTACTAGGAAGGATTAGCCTATGGAAGGTTTTCTAGAACTGAATCTTAACCAGTGTCTATTTGGCTCCTTGTTAGTGTTCCCTATTCCTTCAGGAGCCTCAGAAAGACCCAACTCTCTTGACCTTGAGGCCCACATCTTCCTATCGACAGCCTATAAGGAAACTGGTTGGCATATAACTGGAGGAGTACCCTTAAGACTTTAGGAAACTAAGGTATGCCCACGGAGTTCCTGTTGTGGCTCAGCAGTTAGCAAATTTGACTAGCGTCCATGAGGACACAGGTTTGATCCCTGGCCTCGCTCAGTGGGTTAAGGATCTGGCATTGCCGTGAGCTGTGGTGTAGGTCACAGACGCAGCTCAGATCCCACGTTGCTATGGCTGCGGCGTAGGCTAGCAGCTACAGCTCCAATTCGACCCCTAGCCTGGGAATTTCCATATGCTGCAGGTGGGGGCCTAAAAAGAAAAATAAATAAATAAATAAATAAGTATGCCCCCTAACTTTCCCTATGTCTTGGCCTTGGGATAAGAGAAGAGAGGAAGGAGGTACTAAGCACAGCCTAGAATCTTCCTATGGGGGGTAGAGAGGCAAAATTATGTCTTATAGTTTTCTCTTTGAGTTGTGACCTTGGCTACACATCTGGCTTGGGCTCTGCTGTTAGGAAATGAGAGTGTCTTCTGCACATGCTCCTATGGGGCCCCCTGGTTCTTGAGTCCTGTGGTAGTTGATGCTTGTCCAGAAGCCTACAACTCTAGATCCTCTGCTCTTATACCAGCCCCAAGGAGAAAGGAACCCTGTAAATGCTGCCTCTTTGACAGGACCATATAACAGTAGCTTTCCAGAGCAGACCAGACTAAGGCCATATGACTGATGGTAGAGGGTCCTGGGAACCCTGACCTCACCAGCCCTGTTCTCCAGCCACAGACTCCGCCTGCTGAGGACGCTGAGTGGTAGGACTGTGCCAACCATTAATTTCTGGGTGGTTACAGTCAGAATGGCCCTGGAGAAGAGGGAGAACCAAAAGCAGGAAGTCACCAAATGTGTGCCTTGAGGTCCTCAGGTAGCATTAGAACTGAGTCCAAAATTGGGGAATTCTGATGAGAGAGGTGGTTTTTCCCAGCTCCCATGGATGAGACCGCTCTGCACATGGGGGAAATCACTCAGGCCAAGTCTCTCACAAATCTGCCCCTGGCTTCCCAGCAGGAGATCTGGGGAGTGCAAAGCTACTCGGAGGAAAAGCTGTGATCCCGACAAACTCACAGAGACCCAATTTTTCAACCACATTCCCCCGACACGCATTTCTCTCCTCCTTTCCTCCAACTCTATTGCCTTATTCTTCATTCTGTCTTCTCCTCGTCTTGAATCTCTCTGGGTCTCCATTTGGTCCTCTCTGTCTCTATTTCTGTCTCTCTGTATCTTCCTTTCTTTCCCTCTCTCCGCACTCTTTGGGGGAGCCTGTCTTCTGGTCTCAAACTTGTTCTCATGTCCAGGGATCATAAAGGGGCTCGTCCAAGTGACTGTGTCATGCTCACTGTCCCCAGTGCCTGAAGGTTCCCAGCTCCCCGGGATCTATGTGACAATCGCTCTGTAGATCCTGACACTCTGCCTCAGCGCCCACTCGCCACCCTTATCCTGAGACTTTCCCAGAGCCCCAAGGGACTTAAATAAAATCTATCCAACCCCATCTATTTCTGCAATTTTTTTCCCAGTGGTTCTGCCGGTTGCCCTTGGTGAAATTTCTCCTGAGTCCGGCTGGGTGCCCGGCAGTACCCGAGGATTCCTCAAGAGGGCACTGCCTGCCTTCTTGGTGGCAGCCTGCTGCCTGCCCTGGGTGCCTATGGGAACAATGCAGGATTGTATGAAACTAGTAAACAGTTTGCTTCATGCAATTCTGATGGTACCTCAGAGGACCCGGGCCCCCTTGATCACAGCCTGCCTTGGTTGTGCAGCTTTCTTGCAAATGGCTCCACAACACCTGGATATTACCTCCACTCTCTGCTGTGTGATCCCATAGTACCCGATTCTTGAAGCCCCTGGGCAAATGGGTTCTCTTTGCTCCACTGTACAGACTGAACCCAGAAATTCAGGGAATCCAGTGAATTTCTCCTAGGAAAGGAAATAAGGGCTTAAGTGCCCAATCTGGTGATCCATTTCTCCGTGTCCTCATCGAAGATCGGGAAGGGAAACAGAGAAGGGACAGTACCAGTGAAAGCTGGAGTTTCACCTGCTAGCACTGGGGCTTCTGGAGCTGAGGCTTTGTTTCTCCTCCCCAAGATAATGTCCTCCCAGACCAAATTTAAGAAGGCAGGCGGCTTCTTCTTACAGCTTTTCTAGCCTTGACATAGACAGCTGGCTGGCAGGCAATATATTATGTCCTATGCACTTGCGGCTAGAACTTTCCACACCCAACTTCATGCCGATTGGTTTGGCCTGGACTTTCTGGCCAAGAACTGAGGGCTGAGGGCCAGAGCTGTCACATACTTTGAGCTGGCACGTGGTGGGAGAAAGTAGAGGGTTTTCTTTTTTCCTCCCCTGAAGATTCAGGGAGCAGTGCAAAGATGGATGGGGGAACGAATTAGATGTGTACTTATGAGGGGAAGATGCCCATGGCTTAGGGATAGGGTGAAGGGTAGCCTTGAAGCCAGAAGAATCAGATGAATTGGCACAGGAAAGAAGTGTCTGGGGAGTACCAGATGGCTACTCACAATGTGGAAAAGTCAGTTGTTCACACAATCTACCTCCATCAACCCAAAAACTCGTCCAGCTTTGGCACAGTGGTCCCTTCGGCGAGGTTGGACATTTGACACCATCTCTGAGCATAGTAGAAATAATACCACAGCCCTTGGCTGTCAAATACTCACCTAACTTCTGAGGACCAATGTTACTTATTCCATTTGGTGGATGGGGCACAGAGGCAGCTTTCCCAATGCCACCCAGCGGGCAAGAGACAGAGCCACCTCTAGAGAATGCCTCTCTCCAGACTTACACTGCTCAGAAGTTGCTTGGATAATTGTTCTGCTCCAAAAGGATATTTGAACAGAGAGCCTCTGGCCTGAACAAGAACAGCCAGGGGGAGGACTGACAGGGCTTCAGGATGCTGTGGTCCAAGTCTCCAACCCTTTGTACTTCTTGGGCAAAGCAGGGGGCCCAGGTTAGAAATCCAGGCAGGGAAATTACGTGCCATTTGTAGATCGGTGGGATTCAAAATTTACTGGGTGGAGTTCCTGTCGTGGCTCAGTGGAAACGAATCTGACTAGCATCCATGAGGACACAGTTTCAATCCCTGGCCCCGACCAGTGGGTTAAGGATCCAGCGTTGCCATGAGCTGTGGTGTAGGTCACAGATGTGGCTTGGATCCAGCATTGCTGTGGCTGTGGCTGGCAGCTACAGCCCTGATTCGACCCCTAGCCTGGGAACCTCCATGTGCTGTGGGTGCGGCCCTAAAAAAATACCAAAAAAAAAAAAATCACTGGGGATTAGATAATACTAAAATACTAAGGACTTTGTTATATTTGTTGGGTGTGCTAATAACATAGTGATTATGTTTTTACAAAGGATGTTTTATCAGTTAGGGATGCATAAAGAACTATGTCTAGGCGAAATATCCCGATGCCTGGGATTTTTTTTTCCTACTCCAGAAAGTTATAGTAACAAGACTAGATGAGGTAACATTGGTTCAGGAGTTCATGCTGTGGTTCAGGGGGTTAGTGATCCTGCTGGTCTCTGTGGAGGTGCCGGTTCGATCCTTGGCCGGGTGCAATGGGTTAAGGATCTGGTGTTGCTGCAGCTGTGGCATAGGTCGCAGCTCCCCTTGGATTTGATCCCTGACCCAGGAACTTCCATATGCTGTGAGTGCAACTGAAAAAGAAAAAAGAAAATTATAACTGGCAACATGTTGAAAATTATTGAAGCTGGGTGATGGGACCATAGAGATTCATTATATTATTTTCCCTATTTTGCGAATTCTTAAACTTCAGGCCAGAAAAGAGGAGGTCATTGAAGTTAAGACTGAAACTAACCTGGAAGGAAAAAAAAAGAGAGAGAATGTTCCCAAGAGAAATCTTTGATTTTTCAAGGAGGATTCACATAGACTGATAAGAGTGGCTGCTTCTGAGGAAGTGGCTAGGGGGCTTGGAGTGCGAGAGAGACTTTTCACTCTATGCACTTTAGCGTGGTGGGAATTTGTACAACAAGCTTTTGGTATCCCCAGGTTCCACATCCTCAGATTCAACCCACCATCCATGGGTGCAGAACCTGTGGATACAGAGAACCAAGGGCCAACCATGGGACTTGAGCAACTGCAGATTTTTGTATCATGCCGGTCCTGGAACCAGTCTCCTGTGGACAACTGTAATTATATGTATACCTTAGTTTTCCTATGGAAAATCTCATTTGGAAAATTCTTCAGGCAGAATGAGGGACAGCAGTCCACAGCCCCCTTGAGTTTGCTCCACTGTGGTGGGTGGATCATGAGAGAGAAGTCCTGGCTGTGGCAGGTTGGCCATCCCCCACAGCCCCCACACCACGCAGGCTGCTCACACCCTTCTTTTGCCCGTGCCTCTGAAACACTGACCTATTCGGAAACATGGGCTGCCTCCAGCCACAGGAGAGGACCCTGAGGTATAGCTGGCTGGGGAAGGAGGGTTGCTCTTGCCCTGCTACCTGTGGGAGGAGAAGACACGAGCCCTTGAAAGCAAGAAACATCCTCTGCCCAAAAGACCACTCCCTCTGCCTTCCAAGGGCACAAGGTTCCTCCTTGGCCCTCGGCTGGCCCCACAAACAGTAAGGGCTACACCTGCTACTGAAGGAACCTGCTGAGGCAGCAGCTCAGGCGGCCTCCTGCTTTCAAATCTGCTTCCCAGGACTGCTTTTTTCAGAAATCTGATTCTGCTCCCTCCATCATCATCGTCACCAAAGTTTGCTGTCCCTTCAGAGAAACCAGGCTAAACCCGTCAGCTCTAGTCACTCAAATGCTTAAAGGGAGTCAGTCTGGGCTGTGAACAACACCTCAGCCCAAAGCCACACTCCTATGGAGAAGGTTGTCTACCCTAAGGGCCTTCCTAGAGAAATTCTGCCAGCAGCCAGGATGGAGAAGATGGGGAGCCTCACTTCTCTCTGCTGAGAGCTGTGTCCTCCAGATAAACCCATATCATGGGGCCAGAGCTTAGAGCAAATGTCCCTCACAGGGAGTCCTGCCTGCCCCAGCCTCTTGGCTGAGGCTGGCTTCCCTCCCCCTCCCTGCTCCTCGCTGAGCCCAGAAGGAATCCTGGGCAGTTGCTCTCCCTGTCTGCATGGGCTTCTCCTGCCACTGAATAGGATGGGGCAAGAGCTGGGCTGTGGGGACGCCACCCCCAACCAGCCCCCACTAGGAACTCAATGGCTCTGAGATTTTCAGTGATGGCCAGGAGAGCACAAGGGGTGCCAGGCTCTGGAGCTGATGCTGTGGGCAGGCTTTCTCAAATGCCACCTCCTCTATTGCTCCCCAAAGCAGGGAGGGGTTAATGCACTTCTCCATGCTGGCCTGCCCCTTCTGAGGCTTCTTCTTTTTTTTAAGCTCTTCTTTTTTTTTAAGCACAATTTGTCCAAAACCATAAAGTTTAAGAAGCAATTTTCCCGGAGGACCCTCCAAGAGGGTTTTACACGCTCCTTGGGTTATCCTTGAAAATCCTTCAAATTTTCTAAAGCACTGCAATTATTTCTACATGCTGAATCCAGCAGCTCTTGGAATGGTTTCAAAAGGTAGAGTGGCAGCAGTTTCCCTTAGCCTCTGCTCCCTCTCTGCAGCAGAAACCTTCAGAAAGGAAAGCAAATCCTCACTGGGATGTCCGCTCTACCCTGACTGTACTGCTGCTGCCTGGTCACAGAAACTCAAGTCAATTCTCAGCCCATGAGACACCCTCCAAGGAGCTGGCCTTACAAAGAACCACTGAGCCTAAGCCTCAAGCCTAAAGAGGCAATAGGGGAGTTCCTGTGGTGGCTCAGTAGTAATGACCCTGATTGATACCCATGAGGTTGCAGGTTCAATCCATGGCCTCACTCAGTGGGTTAAGGATCCAGCGTTGCCATGAGCTGTGGTGTAGGTCACAGAAATGGCTTAGATCTGGCGCTGCTGTGGCTGTGGTGTAGGCCAGCAGCTGCAGCTCAGATTCAACCTCTAGCCTGGGAACTTCCATATGCATAGGTGTGGCCCTTAAAAAGAAAAAAAGAAATAAGAAATCACAGTTCCCTATAGACACATCTTCTACTCTGCATTTTGGCCTACAATTCCTTCATCTTGTGGACCTTACCGCCCCCACCTCCCCAGACACACCCACCTCTAGGGAAGGTCTCCAGGGGCAAGGCAAGATGTGATGGGCCCTGAAGCAGGCTGCACAATGCAGTGGTTAGGAGTTTGGGCTTTGGAGCAAGCCGGATTTGGTTCATGTCACATCTCAGCCTAGAATATAGCACAGTGAGTGGTGAACATTGTTTTGTTTTGTTTTGTCTTTTTGTCCTTTTAGGGCCACACCTGCAGCATATGGAGGTTCCCAGGCTAGGGGCTGAATCGGAGCTACAGCTGCTGGCCTACGCCACAGCCACAGCCACGCCAGATCTGAGCCACGTCTGCGACCTACACCACAGCTCACAGCAATGCCAGATCCTTCACCCACTGAGCAAGGTCAGGGATCAAACCCGCAACCTCATGGTTCCTAGTCGGATTCATTAACCACTGAGACGGAAACTCCTGAACATTGTTAATACTTAGAGCCTGACCGTTCTCCTGTTGATCTTGTCTCTTCGACTAAACGAGATGGGATTATTGCTTATTGCAGTAAATGGAAACACCTGGACACCACACTGTCACCCAAGAGTGGGTTATCCCTCGAGGCAATGAAAGATAAGGCCAACTTGCTCAACCACAGGTATGTTCCTGGTGATCTTTGGCTGAAGGGCATTGACAGAAACGAGGGTTCACCAAAACTGAGCTGGAGCCCTTACTGCTTTGGATCCAGATCTTCCCCTTAGTAATAGTGTCCGCATCTGAGATCCTTCTGTCTACCTGTTTGAGGTGCCAGTCTGTCCAGATCTGGGAGGTATGTTCATGTTGATTTGAGCTATGATATGTCACTTAAGTCCTTCACCTTTGGGATTATTTTGCTTTTCTAAGAATGAAATCCCTTGGGGTATTTTTGGTTATCTGTTTGGATTTGTATTATGCCCTGGTAAAATTGTTTTCTAGCCTTCTAACACATGCTGCTATGGTCTGTCTGCTTGTCCAGTGTCTTTAATGTTTGTTTATAAGAGGAAAAGTCTATAGGGAGAGGATGGCATAATTCAATAAACTTGCCCTTGAGCTGGCCTCAGTCCACTGTGCTTCTGACAAACTTTATCTCAGTTTATTATTTCAAAGCCTGTAGAGACTTCTCAAACTTGTCTTTGTATCCCTGAGTCTCGCTTTCTTTAGGTTCAGCTACCCAGAATCAGGGGGTTTTGTCTAGTCCCTGATTGGTGGCGACTGGCCTTTGGCTAAACTTTAGAGGCACAGAGTTCACCACCACCATCCTTATAGACCATTCAGTTCTCATGGGGTTTTCTTAGTCTAAAAATGCACCTCTTCCAGGCTAAGAAGCTGCTTCCTTCATATTTTCTCCCCATAATGCTAACTTGTACTCTTAGCCCTCTAACCGGCACAATTTCACCAAGGACGAGTTTAAATCGCAATGGTCCCTTTGGGGAGCTTTGGACATGAACGAGAGGTATTTTCAAGCAAAAGAAACCTTTATGAGGAGATTGTCTTGCTTGTCAAAAATAGATCAGTTTGTTTAATGTAAGAAATATCACCTCCTTGGTTTCCATATTTGGAAGATTAATAAAAAATGCTGGGTTTTAAAATTATACAGGTTGAGGAGTTCCTGTTGTGGTGAAGCGGAAATGAATCTGACTAGGAACCATGAGGTTGCCAGTTCAATCCCTGGCCTCACTCAGTGGGTTAAGGATCCATCATTGCCATGAGCTATGGTGTAGGTCGAAAACACGGCTTGGATCTGATGTTGCTGTGGCTGTGGTGTGGGCCGGCAGCTGTAGCTCCATTTGGACCCCTAGCCTGGGAACTTCCATATGCCATGCGTGCAGCCCTAAAAAGCAAAAAATAAAGTAAGATAAAAAAATAAAATTTTACACCTTGATAAACCTGTCAAGTTTCCATGTTATGTCAAAAACCAGCTATATGACACTCTTGTGTGTGTATACCTCAAAATCTGTATTTCTACATGTGAACTTTCTTCCTTTCTTTGCAGAGAAACCATAACTAGTCCTTTACAGTTGATAAGTATATATTTGACTGTAGCTAACCCTTTCACTTTTTTTCCTGTTTCACACACTCTCTTTTTCCCATCTTGTGAAGAGTTAAATATTAACTTATCACAAAATAATTTAGTTGTCTTTCATATACTCTAGGGATATTTAGTCCAAATAAAGTCAAATTGTCTAAAAGAACTGAATTTATTAAACCATGTTACTTTTTGTGTGCACTGAAAAACATAATAGCCTTGTTGCTATAGCTATAAGAAAATAAGAAGAGGCTTTAGTTTCAAGATAAAAGAAGAATTTTGGTATGATTTGGTAACTTTAGCACACTATCTTGGTTTGTTCAAAACTAGGTTTAAATGTCTCATAATTCATACTTCCTAAATTTCCTACATTGGTTTTATGAATTAAATAAATTACTACTGTTTCCATAACTTTGTTAAATTAAAATTATATGCATAAAATTGTACTCAACTAAATAGAATGATAATAATGGATATCTTTTCAACAGTTTAATTTTGTGAAATTCTTAAAATGTTATATATCATAAGAATTCAGTGTGTTAACTAAATTGTAACTTCCAGATGCATAGCTTATTTTAAAACCTTAGACCTAAATTCATTGTAAATAATCTTTGGACATCTGGACAGTTCCAAAAAGAGAACAATAAACCAGATGCCAATATAGTTATGGTCTTTTTTTTAGTGACAATCAACTAACAAAATATACAAAAGCTTTGGTATGATATTTATATATTTTCACCTCCTAAAACTGTTAAAATGATATAAAATAATTGCTTATGAAGAAAAAAAACTTGATTTTCTGCTCTCTCATTTTCTTTCATGTTTGAAGAAAGAAAAATTTATTACTTAGATTAAAGACAGGAATTAATATAAATGGTTAGTTATACTTGGTACAGTAATTACTGAAAAATAAAAATATGTATAAAAGATAATGGATATTATTTTCATTTTGCTTATTAAAAAGGCTGTCATAATATTTAATATGATATATTTTATTTATATACTAAGTTAATTATATTTAAAGCTACAGTTAAAAGCTTTGTATTATTACATATTTTCATATTTATCTGTATATGCACACGTACATATATATAAAAGTTTATTAATACATTTTTACTACAAATTGTTGCATGGTAGTTCCCGTCATGGCTCAGTGGTTAA
Organism: Phacochoerus africanus; assembly: GCF_016906955.1. NCBI lineage: Eukaryota > Metazoa > Chordata > Mammalia > Artiodactyla > Suidae > Phacochoerus > Phacochoerus africanus. The sequence continues at coordinate 88,740,634 of NC_062560.1, read as the reverse complement.
CGAATCTGACTAGGAACCATGAGGTTGCGGGTTCGATCCCTGGCCTCGCTCAGTGGGTTAAGGATCCGGCGTTTCCGTGAGCTGTGGAGTAGGTCGCAGACACAGCTCAGATCCCTCATTGCTGCGGCTCTGGCGTAGGCTGGCGGCTATAGCTCTGATTAGACCCCTAGCTTGGGAACCTCCATATGCCATGGGAGAGGCCCTAGGAGAAAAGGCAGAAAGACAGAAAGGAAGGAAGGAAGGAGAGAGAAAGAGAGAGAGAGAGAGAGAGAGGGAGAGAGAGAGGGAGAGAGAGAGAGAGAGAGAGAGAAGAAAGAGAGAAAGAGAGAAGAGGCGATCCCGAAGCGTAGAACGATATAAATAAAGAGTCCCTACCCTGACCTCCCATAAACTCCTCCACCCTCCCCCCTCATCCCCCCCTCCCCCCCTCCAGAAGCCCGAAGAAGAACAAAATTGTTGCCTGCTGATGTACCAAAGGTGTAAAATTTGGGTCTTTTTATGTAGAATGACTAAGTTTTTCTGTGCCTAAATTAGTAGAGGTTCCTTTTTGTCACCAAATTATTGTTAACTCCTCAGAGCTTTGTGACATATTCTGAAACCATTTTTTTTAAAGATTTCTTATTTTTTAAAAATTAAAAAAATGAATTTCCTGATACATGTTGTTTATCACCAGGTAATTTTACAATGCTAATCATAAATACTTTTTGCTTTAGATATTTATGACTTATACCTTTATCTCTTCTGACAACTATTCTTATTTTGCCTTTCCCAAATGCAGAATGATAAAACTATTAAAATGTCTTTTATGCCTAAACCACCTTTGGGTTTCCTAAAATGGCCATAAAGTAACAAAAAGATTTGCCCTTTCATCCTGTTTAAAAAAAAAAAAAAAGACAATAAGAATAATTAGGTTTTCTTCATTTTCTCCAACTTTCAATTGTCAAATTATTATAACTTTGTCTCCCAAACTTAGTATTAAAAATAATCTTACAAAAAGAAGAAGAAAGAAAGAAAAAGGATCCCCTTTGTGGCTCAGTGGGTTAAGAAGCCAACATAATGTCCGTAAGGATTCGGATTCTATCCTTAGCCTTGCTCAGTGGGTTAAGGATCCAACGTTGCTGCAAGCTGCAGAGTAGGTCGCAGATGTGTCTTGGATCTGGTGTTGCTGTGGCTGTGGTGTAGGCCGGCAGCTGCAATTCCGATTCAACACCTAGCCTGGGAAATTCCATATGCCATAGGTGCAGCTGTAAAGAGAAAAAAATAATAATAATCTGACAAAGTAAAAATAGAGTTTATCTTCCAGATATGTAAAATATGCAAATGTGGATATCTTTCTAAGTTGAAGAACTTTCAAGTTAAAAGAAACATACTAACATTTAACCACAAAAATAGATACAATACTTATCTGCCAAAAGATTTTTCCAGGATTCTAGATTCACAAACCCTTTTCCCCTTTTTCTTCATAAAGTTTCTGGATAGGCACTAGGGATACTAGCTTAACTCCATGGTCAGAGGTATCCTGCTTATTTTTGCTCTTTCATTAGATCCAGTGGCTGAGGCATAGCACCTTGTCTAAGAGCTGTAACAGCAATAGCAAAACATGCCAAAACTTCAATTAGCTTAATTTTAGATCTCTGCTAAAGTCAATGGTTCCTCATGCTGTGCAGATTCTTTTATTGAGAAAAAGGTGTGTACCCTCCTAGGAAATACTGCTTTCCCTGTCACACTGTCTGTAGCTGTGACACTCGAAAGCTAGTCAGGCTTCTTCATTTACTTGAAGAAGGAAAAACCTACAATCGCTTCCTTCTGTCACATCCTATACAGACCTTTAGAAACACGTCAGCCTGCTTGGTAAGAACTGTTTAACCTGAGATTTCCCATCGGGGCTCATTGATTAACAAACCCGACTAGCATCCATGAAGACTATGGCTCAATCCCTAGCCTCGCTCAGTTGCCGTGAGCTGTGGTGTAGATTGCAGATGTGGCTTGGATCCTGCCTTGCTGTGGCTGTGGTGTAGACCAGCAGCTGCAGCTCTGATTTGACTCCTAGCTTGGGAACCTCCATATGCCTCGGGTGCAGCCCCAAAAAGACAAAAACAAAAACAAAAAAAGAACTGTTTAAGCGATAACCGACTCAAAAAAGAAAAAACAAAACAAAACTCTGTTAACTTAGAAAGATACAAAATGGGCTCAATGTTACTGTCCCAAACTTCATCTCTTTTGCTCCCAATAGAGTGTGTACCCCACTAGAGTACTACTTCAGACATTGCACTAACTTAAGTTGTGTATGCAGGATAATTTTTAGAGATTTTCCGATATTTAAAATTATCCCTCCTCCAGAGGATCGTGTTTCTGTAGAAATAACTTTAAATTACCCCTGAATTACCCAATTACCTCAAAATTGAGGCAAAGCTGCTCTGGAGAATTCCCAGAAGGGATAACTGATTGCTTCTTCCTGTATACTATTGGAGCTGTGATTCCCACATTAGAAATAACAAAACTGGCAAAGATAGTCCAAAATTTGTTTCTGATCCCCCCCATTCTTAAATAATATAGCCTCTACTCTGAAAGCCCCCAACAAACTGTCAAAATTTAGTAGCCAGGGCTGTTATCAACAATCATATTACCCTTGATTTTCTCTTAACTAGTCAAGGAGTATTTTATGCTATAGCAAATTCTTCTTGCTGTGCCTATACACTACAAGATAAATAGCTATGGGGGGAGGTGGAAAGCCACTTGGTTCCTGGACTAATTGATGCCGGAAAGATGTTACCGGAATCCAGTTGTTCACACAGTCAAAGAATGAACTCTGCAAACAAAGAGGCAGCAAGCAAGCAAAGTCTCTATTACAGAAAAGCAAATAGCTCCTAGGGCTATCGGGAAGGGAGAGAAGAGCCCCCACTCTCTATTGTCCCATAGGGGTTTTATTCCTTAAAGATGGGGGGGTGCCAAGGTGGGGTCCAGAAAGATGTGGTTTTCTCCCATTGGCCTTGCCCAGTTACATCTATCAGTCCTTGTCCAATAGAGGTTTTAGGGGTGGAAATGTCCCATAAGTTTTATGATTGCTTTGTCCTACTCTTCCTTAGACTAAGTCACCCTTCTTCTCATTCCTTTTTCTATCAGTTGAGGAGCGGATTAGAGATTAAGGTCCATGTCAGGGAAGGCACCTTTCCTATAGTAAACAAGGCCTGTGGGGAATTACTCTCTGGAGCCCTTAAACCGCAAATGTTAATCAACAGCCATATCAAAGAATGCATCGAAGCCCATGCGCCTACACTGACTACCTGAGTTAGTATTCGGCCTCATAATCATCATTGTGTTTCTGAACACTGTTAGTATTTACAGTTGGCTGATGTAGCCAGTATAGAGTTTTGAGTGCTACTGTACAGCCATTGTCACATTGGAGGACTCAACAATTCATCCTGCAGCAGAATAGACTAACCCTCATCCTACTACAGACTATATTCTCCAGACAACCTCCTGATCAGCAAAGTCTTGGCAAAAGTGAAAATCTGGATATTATTAAGGTCCTCCAAAACAACTTTGTCTGCCCTTGGCTGGCTATAAGGGAGACACTGAAGAAAAACAAGCAGCCCCTGACAGCTAAGACCCGGCCTGGTACTATCAGTTGGGCCTTGCCGTTCTTCACCTAAAGAATCTCACAGAACATCAAAATCAGGCAATGCGGAGTTCCCATCATGTCTTGGTGGTTAACGAATCTGACTGGGAACCATGAGGTTGCGGGTTCAATCCCTGGCCTCGCTGAGTGGGTTAAGGATCCGGCATTGCCATGAGCTGTGGTGAAGGTCGCAGATGCAGCTCGGATCCTGTGTTCCTGTGGCTGTGGTGAAGTCCTGCAGCTACAGCTCTGATTCAACCCCTAGCCTGGGAACATCATATGCTGCGGGTGCGGCCCTAAAATGATAGAAGACAAAAAGTGAAAAACAAAAAACAAAATCAGACAAGGCCGCTCTGTGACCATGGTGGATGAAAACCAAGGAAGTCCACTGTGGGAGCCAAAATAGCTCAGTGGGAGAGCATTGGATAGAAAAGACCACTGTACAATCAGAACCGAACAGAGACAAAAGATGAACATTATCTAAACCACAGGCGTGGCTAAACTCCCCCCTATTCTGGTTAATATGAATGACTGCTGCTTCTTTTTGAAAAATTTATTTTATTTTGAGTGAATTCAAGTTATTATTGTTGATTTTTATTTGCATTCTTTTTTCGGTGGCCATACCCATGGCACATGGAGGTGCTAGAACCAGGGATTGAACCCATGCCACAGCAGCGGCCTGAACCACTGCAGTAACAACACTGGATCCTCAACCTGCTGAGCCATCAGCGAACTCCTGCTGCTTCTTTAATTACATCTTTATCTTTACTCTAATCCTCCCTCTTTTTAGATAAAATACATTGAGATACCCAGTTATAGAATTATTCCTGCTCCTGACAACATCCAATCCAGAATAAAGCCCCACTTCCTTAAACCCCCTCCTAAATCACTTAAGTCCAAACCCTGAAGCATCCCATGATTCCTCTTGGTGTGCATTTTCCTTTTGCTGCAATTATACATGCATTATCTCACTTTTATCACACAGGGAAGAAATTACTATTACTACCATTTTGCAGATAATGAATCTAAGACTCTGAGAATTTAAATAACTTTTCCAAGACTACTCAGCTAGTAAGCAGAGAAACCCACGCAGGAACCCAGGACTTGGGAGTTCTCTATGTGGCTCAGTGGGTTCAGAACCAGACTAGTGTCCCTGAGGATGTAGGTTTGATCCCTGGCCTCGCTCAGTGGGTTGATTCCAGCTTTGTTGCAAGCTGCAGTGTAGGTCACAGACATGATTTGGTTCTTGCGTTGCTGTGCCTGTGGTGTAAGCCTGCAACTGTAGCTCCAATTCAACCCCTAGCCCAGGGAACTTCCATATGCCACAGGTGTGACCCTAAAAAGATTAAAAAAAAAAAGAAGAAGAAGAACCCAGGACTTGTTCTTTGCAGTATGCCATGCCACTTTTAAAAGACTGTTTAGGAGTTCCCACTGTGGCGCAGCAGAAACCAATCTGACTAGTAACCATGAGGTTGTGGGTTCGATCCATGGCATCGCTCAGTGGGTTAAGGATCCGGCTTTGCCGTGAGCTATGGTGTAGGTCACAGATGAGGCTCAGAACTGATGTTGCTATGGCTATGGGGTAGGCAGGCAGCTGTAGCTCCGATTCGACCCCTAGCCTGGGAACCTCCATATGCCGAGGGTGCAGTCGTAAAAAGCAAAACAAACAAACAAAAGACTGTTTTTAAAGGAATATTCTATTAGGTTTCTGGCAATTCCTCTAAAGAATTCCACCTTACAACAGGCTGCACATTTTGTTATATCACCCTCTCCCTGATGCTTCTCAGCCACTTTGAATGCTGTCACAATAACTTGCACACAATAGTTGATCACTAAAGTGTGTGTGTGTGTTGTGGGTGGGTGGGATGTGATGTATGTTAAGGTGATTTCTCCTGGGCCCTGCACCTGGTAACTTAAATCACATATCCATTATGCAGACAGCAAAACTAGAGAAACCTCTTTTCTTCAGGCCCCTTCCAGACTCAGGGACTGAGGAAAAGATGAAGCCAGCCTGGCGAGGCTGCTAACTCAGCGCGGGGGTGGTGAGGGCATGTGAACGCAGAAGCCAGAGCTGTCACTGTGGGGCTTCTGACGGTTTAGTGCTGATGGCAGAGAATTGGCCAGGGCGTCAGTCACCCAGCCAGGATGAAGTGAATTCTTACTGCTGTCAGCCTCCTTGTCACCTTGTGCTGGGTGCAGGGGGTACAAGAGGGGTTTCAGAAGGGGTGTGAGATATGGCTTCTGCCCTGGGGAGCTTACCTTAGCCTCCCCCAGGGATACTGCCCCTGCTTCCTCTTCTCTCCCTCCCACCTGGTGCCGTGTGTGGATATGCTAAAGGCAGCACTCTTTCGGGGTGGGGCAGATGCACTGGCTGATGTGGACAAGAGGCACAGCCATGCTCAGATGCAGAAGTGTGAGCGTTCATGACTTAGGCATATCTGCTCTCAGATAATTGCCAGTCAAGAAAATCCCAAGGGGTGGTGAGGAGGGAGGAGAGGAGGGAGACAAGGAACAAAGTTCCAGTCATTTTTTTTTTATGCAGCAGGGGTTCAGGGACAGTGATGCAAAATGTGTGTTATGGGACCAGGGGAGTTTGCCTGGAGGCTGCATCTCCTTAAAGGTACTTTATTTGGATTATGCTTTTATTTGGGGTGGCATGGTGAGCAGATGGCAGCTTGCAGCAGCGGCAGTAGAACCCGAAGCTGCTCTAAGTCATCCCTGCTTTCAGGTGTGTGATGAAATGAGTTCCTTCCGTGGGTCAGCAAGCAAGAGAAGAAGCCAGAGAGATGGGACCAGGGGGCAGGGAGAGGTCTGGAGTCTTAAGAAAAGGTAAGCAGGAGAAAAAGTGTTTCAGATACAGTGGCTCCTTCCTGAGAATCGTTTAGGAAAGTGGCTGTTTATGAACTGCCCAAGACCATATCCAGGGCCTTCCCACAAAGACACTGTGGCTGGGGTGGAGTTGGGGGGAGGCGGTGTGCAAGGGTAGAAGGTGAGCTGCCTACAGCCCATGTCTAAGGGCTATAAGGACCAGGTCTCCTCTCCCCACAGAGCCCTAGTTTAGGATGATGCCTTGTTCATGGCTGGCCCTTATTAGATAATCAGGAACATTTTCCCATCTCCACTCACAGATTTAAGAGGGGAATACAATTACTGGAGTAATTTTCTTGAGATTTGATCCTCTGAGCTTTCACCTGGACGGTTCGAGTAGGGGACTCACTTAGTCCATCTGGACCTCCATCATCTTGTTTATCCCACAGCCACCAGAGCCGCCAACCCAGTTTCTGCTCCTCCTCTCAGAAAGCCCCAGCCCCCACAAAGACACAATGCCTCTTTCCCTGTCCCCAGCAGCCCAGCTGACACAGGCTGGCATTTTAAAAAGAACCTCCCTTCATCGCCCCCTCCAAATAGGAGATAATGAATAGGAAAGAAATGATCAATAACATCAAATGGAAGCCTCCCCAAAGCACGGAGACAATTAATTGGACTCACTCACTGGCAGAGAATGGAGTTTCCCAAAGCAGGTTTCAGAGAATGCCAGTCCCACTGGATTCTGAAAGGTGGCTCTGAGGAGAAATCTGGGCTGTGAAAGGCTGGGTTAACCAGAGTTTAAAAAATTTTTAAAAAATGTTTCCACTCTGAGACTGCTCAGAACCTCCAATATCCTAATAGGCATTATGGTCTCTAAAAGATGGAGGGCATGGATGCCATTTAGCAAGCGCTTACTGCTAGGCTCTGAGCTCAGTGCTCCGCATGTACTAACTGTCCCGTAACCCTCATCCCATAAGACAGATGCCGCTGTCCTCTTCATTCTAGAGATAAGGTAACTGAGGCACAGAGAAGTTAAGTAACTTCACCCAAGGTCACAATCTATAATTAGCAGAGCAGATACTTTGGGAGATCACGCTATAGAGTATCAGGTCAGGGTGGCAGAGACTAGAGATGCTCACCAAACTCATTCTTCTTCTTAAGGATCTATCCCCAAATTAAATCACCCAGGCTCCCTTGCAATGAGGTAGTCAGTTCTCACCTTTGGAATGTGAACAGAAACAAAGTGAGGCAGTTAAGAAAGAATCCTTTTGCCTCCTTCACCTTCTCCCTTCTCCCCTCACCTCTTGGCAAAATATAGAGGATCCAGTAGAAGACTCCAGGGACGGAGAGGTATCCAGGCCACACTATGAAATGAGCTTGGGTCGCTAGATGACTGTGTAGACCAGAGCCCCTCAGCCCAGCCGAACCCTACTCTTTCCAAGCAGCCTTGGAGTGTAACATGGATAAAAAATAAAACATAATTGTTGACTGCATTAACCCACTGAGATTTAGGGGGTGTTTGTTACAATATCCTGTCCTATCCTGATTAATACAATCAATTCAACACAACATTGTAAGTCAACTATATGCCCATAAAATTTTTAAAAAATAAAAATAAAAAATATATATTAGCTCCCCCAAAATAAAAATAAATTGGGAATATAACATTTTTTTAAGTATTTTTCCCCTAGAATATTTCCTGAAACAAGGATTCTAAGGAGTTTACACTGAGGAACATCTATGTAGTATAATGAGTACCAGCTTTGAAGTCAGTCAGAACTTGGAGTTCCCACTGTAGCACAGTAGGTTAAGAATCTGACTGCAGGAGTTCCCGTCGTGGCGCAGTGGTTAACGAATCCAACTAGGAACCATGAGGTTGCGGGTTCGACCCCTGCACTTGCTCAGTGGGTTAATGATCCGGCGTTGCCGTGAGCTGTGGTGTAGGTCGCAGATGCAGCTCGGATCCCGCGTTGCTGTGGCTGTGGCGTAGGCTGGCAGATGCAGCTCCGATTCGACCCCTAGCCTGGGAACCTCCATATGCCGTGGGAGCGGCCCAAGAAATGGCAAAAAGACAAAAAAAAAAAAAAAAAGAATCTGACTGCAGCAGCTTGGTTCACTGCAGAGGTGCGGGTTCAATCCCTGGCCTGGCAAATTGGGTTAAAGGATATGATGTTGTCACAGCTGCAGCCTAGGTCGCAGCTGTGACTCAGATTCGGTCCCTGGCCCAGGAACTTCCATATGCTGCAGATGCAGCCATAAAAACAAAACAAAACAAAAAAGTCAGAACTAGATTCAGATCTCAGTTCTGCACCTGCCATGCTACACTGGGCAAGTCACTTAACTCTTCTGAGCTTCTGTTGCCTAATTTAAAAATGGAGGTAATAATGCCAAACTCAAGGAGTAGTTGTGCAGATTAAGTGAGAAAGTGAACAGAAAGTCACTGATGCACTGTAGGTGTTCATTAAAAGGTAGCTATCATTATAGGAAAGCCCTGCCTGACACAAAATAGGGACCTAATAAAGAGTAGTTCCCTCTCTTTAATTCCTTCCTGCATGCCCGTAGCCTAAGGGCTGGCTTAGGCCAGCACTTTCTTGGGATTTCTACCCACCAGTTCCCTCTTAACCAGTGCCTTCCTGGCAGCACCTTCGTTTACCACACCCTCCAGAGCTGGTCCATGCCCCATCATCATCCTATCCCCGACGAATCACCAAACCCCAAGGGCAATGACTCTTTACTAAATACCTGCCTCTTTAAAGGGTTTTGTAGGGTGGATAATGTCCCTCTTCCCAAATCAAGCCCTCAGCTCAAAGCTCCTCTGGAGTCCTCCGAGCTGATTCTGATGGCTGGGATGGGCAGGACTACACTGCCACCTTCCTTTTCCAAAGTCTAATCTAAGGCCACCTTCAGTGCACAGGGATCAAATGTGCATCCTCCAAGGGTCAGCCAACATGGTGCCACTGAATCCTGCAAAGGGGCATGGCCAGGGAACACCAGAAGTTGCAATGGCTGCAGAGGACTGGGCTGGAGGTATGGGAGGGAGTGCCTGCTACAGAGAATTCTAGTGGCAAGGGGCTCCTTGATCTGTGGTGAGATGTGACCACTCCAGGCAGTGATCCCGAAAATTGAATTCACACCCACTTGCCTCTTCCTGGAGCAGGCAGAACAAATGGTTCTTTCTTCCTGTCCAGCTCTGGCACCCTCCTAATGCCCAACCCCAAATAAAAGAAAATAATAAGTTCAGCTATTTTTAATTCTCTGAGTCTTCAGAGTTGTCCTGGATCTCTCAACTGTTTTTCCTCTTCCCTTTGGCCTGGAGTTTTCATTGATTTGAGACTCTCTTATTCCCTTAGGCTGATCAACCTCCCAAGATCACCTCTTTGGAGGCTTGCATTGGTGAGTGGGTGGCCGTGGGGAATATGCTCTTGCTGGAGACATGGAACACCTTCCCTCAGCCCCAGCAGGCCTCAACCTCTTCCTGAGCTCCTTTGGGTGTTTCCTGCTGTTCTTGACTTCAAAGCTCAGAGGCACCTATGTTCACTCTCAATCTAGACGATTCTGTCCTCTGTGTGAAGTAGATGACTGGGCCTTAAGCCCAAAAGGAATGATGGTGTTGAAATTAACACACACAGAACTTCCAGAAGTCAAGGCTTCAGGGCTGATTATATTGGGCTGAGGCTGAGCTAAAAATCCAAGGAGAGAAACCCTTAGAAGATTCCATGACCCCTCATCAGGGCAGGGATCTAATAGAAACTTGAGAATAAATCTTCCTGCCTATCCCCTAGACAGCAGAGTAAAATAACATCAATAACAATTGGATTGGGGATGGGGGGTTGGGGGTGGGTGGAGAGACAACACTCCCAAAAGGCAGACAAGCTCCAGCCTTAGCAGGCCACGGCTGGCCGAAGGATGGTCCATTATTGACCTCATCCTGCCTTGACTGCAGGTGGAGAATGGGGAAGGGAAAATAACGAGTACAGCTAATAGTAATTATTATTAGTCAATTATTAGTAGGGGTAGTTATTGAGTGTTTTGGTATGTGTCCAGCCCTATTTTAACCACTTTATGCACAATAGTATGTTCAATCTGTAAAAAAACAAAAAACAAAACAAAACAAAAAACCTATAAGGAAGGTGTTATTATCCCCATTTTATTTTTTATTTTTCTAGTTTTATTTGATTTTAATTTTTTTTATGGTCACACACATGACATAGGGAAGTTCCTCAGCCAGGGAACCAAATCCAAGCCACAGTTGCAGCAATGCCAAATCCTTTAACCCATTGTTCAAGGTTGGGGAATGAACCTGTGCCTCGGCTGCTACAGTAGGATTCTTTTCTTTCTTTCTTTCTTTCTTTCTTTCTTTTTTTTTTTTTTTTTTGATTTTTAGGGCCAAACCTGCAGCATATGTAAGTTCCCAGGCTAGGGGTTCAATCAGAGCTATAGCTGCCGGCCTACACCACAGCCACAGCAACACAGGATCCAAGCCAGCCATGTCTGCAACCTACACCATAGCTCACAGCAACGCTGAATCCTTAACCCACTGAGTGAGGCCAGGGATCAAATCCACCACCTCATGGTTCCTAGTCAGATTCGTTTCTGCTGTGCCACAACAGGAACTCCTACAGTTGGATTCTTAACCCACTATACCACAGGAGGAACTCCTATCCCCATTTTAGAGGTGAGGCAACTGAGGCACAGAGGGGTTACACAGCTGGTAGGATAAGAACCAAGGTTTGAACCTAGACAACTGGCCTTCCAATCCCATGCTCCTAACCACTGTGCCTAGTGCCTGGCTAGTGTGCTTCTGTATAGATGAGCCCCCTCCCCAGCCTTCCACCTCCTGATTTAGTCCCTCTCCTCTCAGGACCTGGTTCCCTATGCCTGGTGGCTTCATCTACCTCAGAGAAAATCCTAGTGTTTTGCCCTAGTAAGGCCCTGGGTCTTTGGGCACAGAGCAGGGAGCCCCTGGGAGAACTCTGAAGAGGGCCAGGAAAGGAAAGGAGGGAAAGTAGCTAATTTCTTTTTTTGTTCTTTCTTTTTTTTTTTTTTCAGGGCTGTACTTGTGGCATATGGAACTTCCCAGGCTAGCGGTCGAATCAGAGCTACAGCTGCCAGCCTGCACCACAGCCACAGCAACAGAGAATCCGAGCCACATCTGTGACCCACACCACACCTCTCGGCAACATGGGATCCTTAACCCACTGAGTGAGGCCAGGGATCAAACCTATGTCCTCCTGGATCCTAGTCAGGTTTGTCAGCATTGAGCCACAATGGGAACTCGGAAAGCAGCTAATTTTGATGTCTGGAGAAGGAGGCAGCTAGTAGAAGTAATTGCAAAGCAAGAGAGGATGCCCTCCCTCCACCCCTCCCCAGTCAATACAATTATTCACCAAGCCCCTCCCCCATACACACACTTGCACATACTCACAGGCACATAGTTCTGTGCTCAATTATTCCAGCAGAAGGGCAAAGCAGGGCTGCCAGAGAAGAGATTGCTTGTTAGCGAGGGAGCTTGGCAAACATGCCCTCCAGCTCTGCTTTTGAAAGCTCCAGCGTGTTGGGAGCTGGGTGACCTGCAGAACTCCTGGTGCTCAGAGAGCACTCCTAGCAAGGGCAGAGTCTTAGAAGACACTAGGCTGTGTGAAGGACTGGCTTGCTCAAGACCCTGTGGCTAGCCTCCTGGACTCCAAATCAAGTCCCAAGGCTCCACTCTAGAACCTTTCTAAGGCAGACTCAATAGGGATATGCAGAGAGACCCCCTCCATCTTCTCATCCAGGAGTCTTGCTGAGAACGGCGCTCAGGTTCCGCCAGTTCCGGAGGCTTTGACTCCTCTGCATAAAAGTACAGTCCTGGAGTTTCCCTGGTAGCCTAGTGGTTAAGGATTCAGTGTTGTCACTGCTGTGGCTCTGGTTCAATCCCTGGCCAGGGAACTTTCACATGCCATGGGCACAGCCAAAAAAAAAAAGTACATTCATGACAGCCCTGGCATCTGGCCCCTCAGTTCCCCAGGAATAAGCACACTAAACATGAAGCAAAGCTGCCCACACTGGGTCATTAGAACCCATCCACTTCTCATCATCTCACATCTCTGAAGTTACCACCTACTTTTCTTTTCTTTTCTTTTTTTTTTTTTTTTTGTCTTCTTAGGGCTGCACATGCAGCATATGGAAGTTCCCGGCCTAGGGTTCAAATCAGTGCTGCGGCTGCTGGCCACAGCCACAGCCACAACACCAGATCCAAGCCATGTCTGTGACCTACACCACAGCTCATGGCAATGCCAGATCCTTAACCCAGTGATCGAAGTCAGGGATCAAACCCGCATCCTCATGGTTCTTAACCTGTGGAGTCACAACAGGAACTCTGTCCACCTATTCTTCTTACTCTTCTACTTCCACAGACATATGGTCTCACATGTACTTACATGGCTCAGTTTACTCCTCCGTAAAATGAAGATGATACTGCCCTGCAGTCTCCTAGAAGTTTTGCAAATCTAATGAGATACAGTTCTGAATGCTCTCATAAAGTACGCACAAGGCTGCACGCACTAGAAAACATGTCCGTCTCACCCACCAGCCTGTGAGCTTCTCCTCTACTTCATTGTTTCCTTCCTAGTGTCCAGCAGAATATTTCACACCTAATCAATCACCCAATAAAATGGTGCTTCACCAATTCAAGATGCGACTGGGAGCATAGGATTTTAGGGCTGCAAATGACAATCAAGCCTCAGTTACCATGAGCTGCTCCCCAACATAAGCCTGAGACCAGACTCTCCCATATTTCCAAAAGCAGCATCAGGTGGCACCAAGTGAAGCCAACATCACTCATTTTTCTTCAGAGGGGTCCAGTGGGAGTAGAGCTGTGTGGGGCTAAGGAGACTGGGTCAAGGCACAGTCTCTTTGCCATTGATTGACAAGGAGAAGGGGGTGGGCAATACCTAGGACCAGCACCTTGGTGGCAGAAGGAGAAAGGAGGCCAGCAGAAGACAAGGAGACTGGGCTCTGGCTCTGTGTTCATTTCAAACTGTTTCAGACCCAGTCAATGTGAGCACAGTGAAAGAATAAGGCTGGATGAGACCAATTCATGCTAACAGTGGGCAGATGGCCTAAGACTGGAGAGAGGAGAAATAATCAGGAACCCACAGACAAGGATGGATGGGACCTTCAAGGAAACTTCCTTGATTGTACAGTTGAGCCCCAGAAACCTGAAGTCTTTCACTCAAGGTCACAGAACTGGAGAAGTTCATAGTCACGAGTGGAACCTGGCAGCCCAACTCACAGACCAGTGGTCACTCTATTCTCCATCTTCCCACAGTGGGGGAATGGTTCTTTATTCTTTCATACCTCCTAACTGATTTATCTCTGTGGCAATCCCAGGAGGCAGGCAGGACAGGGGCTGTCATTTCCATTTGATACCAGAGGAAACCGAAGCCCAGAGATGTGTTTGCATTAATAGCCACAGATATTGGTGACAATGCCAAGGGCATAACCTAACGCTCCTGACAAGGGCAGCTGAGTTATCAAGGGCACCACAGCTGGAGTCCAACAAACCTGGCTTTGAATCTCAGCTCCACAGATTACTGTCTCTGAGACTCTGGGGAAGTTACCCATCCTTTGGGGGCCTCAGTTTTCTCAACTATTAACTGGAGAATGATAATAGCACTGACTTCAGAGGTACATAGGGATGCTCTATAACTCTTACAAATTCTTCTTTTATCTCTGTACCCTCATCCCCACCTGGCCCCTGCCCCTCCTCCTGCTCTCATCTGGCCAAGGACACTAGACAAGAGAGTCCTCTGAGTGAGCTGGCACTCCCCATGCCATTTGTGTTCCTGGGCAGGCAGCCTGAAACATCTTTAAATACAAATCTGAAAGAAAAAAAAATCAGCAAATCCCAATTGCCTGACCTTGGAAGAAAAGAGACAGACAGATAGACAACAGATGAACAGGGATGAGCCAGGAGGACTGCTGGCCCCACAGCTTGCAGGAGCGGGAGGAGGTGGAGGTGAAGAGAAAACGAAGGCAAGGAGGTAAGAGTGCAGAAAGCATGGATGCTAACCCTGTGACTAGGTCCCTTTCCTCCTAGACAGACAGACAAGCAGATTTGTGGCCTGGTGGGACCAGGCCTCCAGCTCCCTTAGCACTACCAAAACCAAGGTAAATGCCAAGTCCTGGCTGCGAATCCCAGCAAGTGGGAGCTGGGTGCAGAAGAGGAGAGAAAATGATAAGCAATTGTTCTTTCCCCAAGCCCTTCCCCTTTATGCCCTCATGCATACTTGTCTGTCACTTTCCCATCAATACCGTTTTCCTGGTTCTTAGAACCCTGGCCTGGTTCTGTCTTGGGACCTCTATGAAGAAATGTCATCTCTCAGTTACAAGATAGGTCAGAGCCAGAATGGAGACTTGAGGCTTTCCTGTCTGGTTGCCTCCACCATCATGACCTGGAGTCTCACAGATTGCTCTTCCTAAACTGTGCCCTTGGAAGCCATACTTTGCCCATTCTTTCTCTTGCTTCTCTTCTTTAGCAGCAGGTCCCTAAAGGCTGCTCTCTCCATAACGGGCCCAGGTCAGGCTGAGTTAGGCTGGGCTAAACTGATAGGTCTCCAGCCGAAATCCAGCCTGTGGCCAAGTGAAAAGTAGGCTTTCCAGGCACCTCCCTGCTAGGGCCCCTCCAGCTCAGCATGTGGGCTAAGTTTCTTCCACAGTATCATTGCCTCTGGTTTTGTTTCCTGTGTCCTTATACAAGAAGGGCAATTTCCTTAAACCAGCTGTCAAGTGTCTTGACCCTTGGGTTCCTGGGCTATAGAGTCCATTTCTCAGAGCAACCAGGGATCTCTGGGTTGGTACAGGGTTGGATCAGTCAAGAGAAGAGCCAAAGCATCTCTCCATCCTTGAGTGAACAGCAAGGATAGTCTCATTGGATCCGGGACTGCCAGGCTAGCAATGCAATTGACTGGGCTCCTTAGATTAAGTTCTCAGTACAAAGATGGTGGGATTACAAACCTGAAGAGCAAAGGGAAGTCACATCATAATGGGAAACATTCAGGATGTGGAGACCTCTGACTAGTCTCTAACCATGTGTCCTCATTTCACTCTTGGTGTCCTCTAGCAGGGGCACCTCTTCCAGGTGGACCAACTGGCATCCATGGACAGATCCAAATGCCCAGGTGTTTGGCTTCTGGGCTCTTATTACTCCCTACTCACTGCCATTTCTCTCTCAAAGAAGAAAAAAAGATGAATCAGGAGAAAGGAAATTCACATTTGCTGAGCAAGTATCAGTTGCTCAGCACTGTCTTGGGCACTATCCTATACCTTCTCCAATTTCTATTGTCTATTTTTTTTTCTGGTGGGGGGTAGGGGTTGTACCTCAGTTGCAAAGAATGATATTGCTTGGAATTCTGTTAAAGTTACACTATCTGTTCACACATGGCCCACTTTTATTTCTATTTTTATTCATCTTACTTTTTTTTTTGGTCTTTTTGTATTTTTCTAGGGTTGCACCTGCAGCATATGGAGGTTCCCAGCCTAGGGGTCTGCTCGGAACTATAGCCGCAGGCCTATGTCAAAGCCACAGAAATGATGGATCCAAGCTGCATCTGTGACCTACACCACAACTCACAGCAACGCTGGATCCTTAACCCACTGAGTGAGGCCAGGGATCGAATCAGCAACCTCATGGTTCCTAGTCGGATTTGTTAACCACTGAGCCATGACAGGAACTCCTCATCTTACTTTTTAATTAAAGTGTAGTTGATCTACAACATTGTGCTAGTTTCAGGTGTACAGCAAAGTAATTCAGTTATATATATACATATACATATGCATATATATATATATTCTTTTTCGGATTCTTTTCCATTAAGTGTTATTACAAGGTACTGAATATAGTTCCCTGTGCTACACAGTAGGTCGTAGGTGTTTATCTATACATCTTAATTTATTTCTTCCCCTCTTTGTCACCTTTCCAAGTGCCACTTGGACACCCACTTTTATATGTTTGATTTATATAAATGATATTATTATGTACATCTTTTTTTTGCTTCTTTGTTTCACACGGTATCACAATTTTAGAGGGCTGATGATGTTGATCTCTATGGATCTAGTGTGTTCGTTTTGACTACTACATAGTATTCCATGATTTGTATATTTTGCATTTTATTTATTCATTCCCCTTTTGGTGAACATTTAGGTTGTTCCTGATTCCTCTCTGTTGCAATATTGCAATGGACATTTTCATATAAGACACTTTGTGTACCTGTGAGAACAGCTCTTGTGGGACACATATCTAGACATAAAATTGCTCTGTCATAAGGTAGGTATAAATTAAAATTTTCTAAGTACTTGCAAATTCCTTTCCAAAATGGCTGCTTCCATTTACACAATTCCCAGCAATGTGTGAGGATCCCTATTTCCTACATTGATATTAACACTTGTTATTAGTTTACTCTTTTTAAATGTTTTGCCAGTCTGATGGGTATTAAAAAAAACCTTGCTGCTGTTTTAATTTGCTTTTTCCTAATGATAATGAAGTTGAACATTTCTTCAGATGATTACGATCCTCTTTTTTGAGCTTTCCCTTCTGTAAGTTTTCTATTTGTATATTTTCTGTTTTTTTTTTTTCTATCAGATTTCCTGTCTCTTTCTTGCCCTACATATTCTGGATATTAATCCGTTTTGCTCATATACATTGCAAGTATTTTCTCCAAGTCTGTCACCTCTCTGTTCGATTTCCTTAGTGTGTTGTCTGTAGAAAAGAATCCTTTGGAGTTCCCTGATGGTTCAGCAGATTAAGGATATAGCATTGTCATTGCTATGGCTCAGGTTGCTGCTGTAGCACTTTCTTTTCTTTTTTTTATATATATATTTTTTATTTTCCCACTGTACAGCAAGGGGGTCAGGTTATCCTTACATGTATACATTACAATTACATTTTTTCCCCACCCTTTCTTCTGTTGCAACTAGCACTTTCGATTTTGATCCCTGGCCCAGGAACTTCCGAATGCAGTGGGCACAGGCAAAAAAGAAAAAGAAAAGAAATCTTTACTTTTAACAGATATTAATCAAATCCATTCACTTTTGTCTTTATGGTTTGTGTTCTCCATACCTTAAGAAAACATTCCCACCACAATGCCACAAAGATATTCTCCTACATTTTCTACCGAGTTGTATAACTTTGCCTTTAATATTTGTCTTCCATATCTCTAGAGTTTATTTTGTATATGGTGTGAGAAAAGCATTTAATCTTATTTTTTCTATGTAATAAGCCAATTTTCTCACTATCGCTACATTATGCCAGTTTTACATAAGGCCTTTCCTCAGTTTATTTTTTAATGGACAAATAGGACTATATGAGTCCACATTTTATTTACCCATTCCTCAGTTGATTGACATTTAGGTTGTTTCTACAATTTGATTACTATGAATAATGCTGCAATAGATATTCATATGCAAAAAAAAAAAAAAAAAAGAATGGGCCTTTCCTACGGCCTTCAGTTTTGATCAATAGTAAGTCAAGATCCATTTCCCAAGCCTCTACTGTGTTCTAAAGCCCTAAAGAGGAAGACCAGTGGAGCTTATGGTACCAAACCTGCCTTTAGGAAACATGCCATCTCACTAGAAGAATAAAACATGGACAGAAGGACTTGAGAATATACACAAAGCAACACACAAGTGAGGATGCATAAAGAACTTGGAAGCAGAGAATACAAGTTTAGAGAATTAAAAAGGGAGCAGGGTCCCTATTCCAAGGCTAGGATGGATAAAAGATTTGGATGAGCGGTACAGAGACAGCATTTGATGTCATAGCTCTGAGATGCTCATCCAATCAAGCTAGCTCTATGCAATTGCCACAGAATGAAAGAGGAGATGGGAGCTGCTAAGACTTCACCATTTGCCATGACCCAGCTTTGTAGCTACACTCAGGGTTTCCTTCCCATGCCCTTCTTTCTTCATAGAGTGCCCCAGCCCCAGGATACCAATTAAGAAGGAAGGAAAGTCATTTTTGACTAGAGTCCAGGCACTCACTCCACAAAATCTCCCTGAATCAACTGTCTCCTCAGAATATTGGACCAGATTGAAGGGAACTAGTTATAAAATAATAATACTCTCACAGCCCTTCTGGAGCCCCCATTTTCTCCACAAATATGTTCTCCCTCGGTCACCACCAGGAAGGGAGGCAGCTGACAGAGGGGAGAATGTGTGGCCTACGTGCCTGAACTTTTCCAGTCAAAGGACCTTGGGATGAGAGAGATTCCGGACACGGAGTTCCCAGACTGACAGGACTGATTTGCCTCCCTTTTTCCAGAGATTTCCCTCAGTCCAAACTCTTGGCTTTTTTTTTTTTTTTTTGGTCTTTTGTATTTTCTAGGGCCGCACCCTCAGCATATGGAGGTTCCCAGGCTAGGGGTCGAATCGGAGCTACAGCTGCCGGCCTATACCAAAGCCACAGCGACGCCAGATCCGAGCCATATTTGCGACCTACACCACAGCTCATGGCAACGCTGGATCCTTAACACACTGGGGTGAGGCCAGGGGTCGAACCCACAACCTCATGGTTCCTAGTTGGATTGGTTAACCACTGAGCCACAACGGGAACTCCCCAAATTCCTGGCTTTTCGTTTGCCTATGCTTTTACTCTTCTGTGGCCAGAAAGGGGAAATTATGGAGGCTTCAGAGAGCAAGAGCGCATGCCCCCCCACCCCGCCCAGCAGTGCCCCTCTGACTCAGGATGTGTGCCACGACCACACAGGTGTAACATCTTGCCTTCCAAATGTGGCTCTCCCAGGAGTCTGCATTGCAAAGTACATACCAGTTTTCCTCAGCAGGGCAGTCTGTATTTAGTGTAGCCCGCATCAGGAACTGATTTTGCTCCTGGTAATCTCCTTCTGCTTTAGTGCTTTGAGACTTTGGATGGGTGAGTGGGAGGGGGAACAGGGGGGAAGCGGGGTAGGGGAAGAAAAGCAAACAGAACTCATCAAAACCAACAAACAATAAAGTGCAAGCTCCTAGCTCCTTAATCCTCTCAGGGCCTACTCCTCACCATGGCAACCAGTAAGCCTCCAGGCCTCGTCAGTCCTCAATCCAGTTGTTAGTGAAGAGCGGAGGCTGGGTGCTTTGCCTGGGATGATTTCAATACTGGGCAAATTAAACTGGGCCTGAGGAGATGAGGAAATTGAAGGAGGGGGAAAGCGACAGAGAAAGGAGAAGGAAGACTGAGGTGAGGAATGGCAGGTTTCCGTTAGGCAGCATCTCTGAAGAACTCTCTTTGGAAGACGGAGGACCTCCAGTGCCAACTTAGATTAACCCTCAAAGGTCCACGTGGAGGCTGGCCCTCCCCACTTTCTGCGCCATTCCCCTTAGGCAAGGCTCTGCAGTCTGAGGGATCCTTCGATGTGAGTGGGTACCAGTCAGCTCTTTGTAACCCAAAGTGATTTGCTCTTTCTCTGGCCCAAAAGAAAAAAAGGAGCTAAAAAGTTAAAGTCAGCGGGATTCCCACTTTCACCTCGCACGCCCAGGAGGTAGCTGGTCAGTCGTGAGGGGAGGTCTCTCTCCCTGAAGAAACACAAGGCATTCTCCTCAGGAAAGCTTCTGGCTGCTCACTGCCTCTGAGCAAAAACTCTGCCTCACCAGGCCCCCCAGAAGCACCATTGCCACAGGCCTCATTTGGCGTAGTCTGTCAGCTAAAGGGCCCTGACCACCCCACCACCACCACCCTAAGGGTAGACAGTCATCTGCCAAGCTGGGTGGTCCTTCAGGTCCTATCAGAGGCTCTATAACTCCCACTAGCAACTGCTTTAGCAACTCTCTTTCCTAAGAAACTGAGGCTGAAGCTGGGTACAGGGCTGGAGCAGAGTCACTGACCCGAAAAATGGGATAGGCCTTGACTTTGGAAATCACACCTCAGGCTAATGCCCAGGGTGCTCACACTGGCCCTACCCCACAGCACTGTGGATGAATTCTTCCGTCCTTTCCTGAGTGTGTGCTTTGACAAGGAAAGAAAAGGCAATAGGCTGGGCAGGAAGGCCCTCAGGCATTTTGCTCATGGCCACAACTGGTGAAGGATTGCTTGCTCAATTTGTTCCTAGTGGGTTTGATTTCTCCTCTTGCAAGGGGAACTGGACACCCTTTCCTCCTCTTTTTTTTTTTTTTTTTTTTTTGGTTTTTAGGGCCACACCTGCCGCATACGGAGATTCCCAGGCTAGGGTCGAATCGGAGCTACAGCTGCTGGCCTACACCACAGTCACAGCAACACAGGATCTGAGCCATGTCTGTGACCTGCACCACAGCTCACAACAACGCCAGATCCTTAACCCACTGATTGAGGCCAGGGATTGAACCCACCACCTCATGATTACTACTTGGATTTGTTTCCGCTGTGCCAAAACAGGAACTCCCTCTCCTCCTTTAAAACACATTCTTTCCTTCCTATCATGTCCTTCTGCGCCTGATACCATCTGCACACTCTTTCCATGTGCTGATGGTGCCATGATTTTACTCACCATTTTGTCTCCAGTGCCTACTTGGCGCACAGTAGGTATTCATTTTAGATATTTTTGAATGAAGCCTACTACGTGTATAATTTCAGAGTTTCTTGAGCACTTAAAACAACAGCAGTGGGATTTCCCGTCGTGGCTCAGTGGAAACAAATCTGACTAGCATCCAATAGGACACAAGTTTGATCCCTGGCCTCATTCAGTGGGTTAAGGATCGGCGTTGCCGTGAGCTGTGGTGTAGGTCACAGACATGGCTCCAATCCTGCGTGGCTATGGCGTAGGCCAGTGGCTACAGCTCCAATTCAACCCCTAGCCTGGGAACTTCCATATGCCTCGGGTGCGGCCCTAAACAGAAAAAAAGACAAAAAACAACAGCAGTGGATTTCCCCAGTGGCTTGGCAGTTAAATGATCTGGCCTTTTCAATGCTGTGGCTCAGGTCGCTGCTGTGGTGCAGGATCATCCCTGGCTTCAGAATTCACACACGCCATGGGCATGGCAAAAAAAAAAAAAAAAAAAAAAAAAAAAAAAAAAAAAAAAAAAAAAAAAACAGAAGTGGCATCTAAAGCTTCCCTTTATTGAACAACTATTATATGCCAGCACTTGCGTTAAGTGCTTCAGATGCCCACTCTAATTAAAACCTTGTGGGGGTTCCCATTGCGGTGCAGCAAAAATGAATCCGTCTAGGAACCATGAGGTTGCAGTTTTGATCCCTGGCCTTGCTCATTGGGTTAAGGATCTGACATTGCCATGAGCTGTGGTGTAAGTCACAGACATGGCTTGGACCTGGAGCGTTGCTGTGGCTGTGGTGTAGGGTGGCAGCTGTAGCTCCGATTCAACCCCTAGCCTGGGAACCTCCATATGCCGTGGGTGCAACCCTAAAAGGCAAAAAAATAAAAAATAAAATAAAACCTTGTGACAACACGGAGGGGTAGAAAGTATTATTTAATTCCATTCCATAGATGAGAATAACGAGGCTCAAGGACATTAATGAATTTTTCCAACTCCTATGGTTAATAAGTGGCAGAACTTTGTACCAAACCGAGGTCCCTTGGATTCCAAAGACTGCCTCCTTATACTGGTGATATGGAAGTGCCATTGAGATTAAGGAAACTATTTGGCTCCCCAAAATGCAAGTTAACTTTTCACAGAGACAGTTTCTTGGCCACATACTTTGTTCCCAACACTGGCAAATCAGTTTGTCTGAAGGAGTGGGGGCAGTGGGGGCAGTCGGGGCGGCGAGAGAGTGTGGGGTGCTAAGTGTGCCTTTATACTTATCAATATCCCTCACCCAGGTACAAAGCTTTGATCTCTCCTATAGTCCTCACCTCAATCAGAAGAGTTACTATTCCTCACTTTACAAATGAGGACCCTGAAGCTCAAAGGAGGTGATACTGTTGACTAAAAAAATACGCAACCTGAAAGTTGAGAGTTAAGTTTTATTTGGAGCAAAATTAGGACTTAAGGCCAGGAGACAGCATTTCTGGTAGCCCTGAGAAATCTCTCCAAGGCAGTGAGGGAGGGAGGAGCTAGGATATATAGGAGTTTTTGCAACAAAGGGCAGGGAGCAGGAACAAAAGAGGCCTGGGCTCCCTGAAATCATTCCCTTGATATGCACCTCCACTCTCAGGGCCAGTATACCGAGTTTTCACAGCCTGCAGGACTCACCAGCTCTCACCCTTGAAGGTGACTGCATCCACAGATGCCTGTGACTTTCTTTATCCTTAACTACAGACCAGGCTGAAATACCACCCAAGGAGGAAAAGGGGGAACATCAGGATAGGATAAAGGGGAAGGGGAGGTGCATACAGCACCCACACATTGTGCAAAAGTTTGTGGCTGATCTCCTGAAGGTCACTACCAGTCCCAAGGAGCAGACCTCTCACCATGAAGGATTTCGGTGTTTTTCTAGATATGAGGAGATGCAAGAACTGGGCACCTAAAATCTTCTCCTAAAACATGTGACTATCTGAAGGCCTGTTCTTCCAGGTTTCCCAGAGCACAGAGTGCCTCACTCCTGGTCTCCACCCTGAGCTCCACTCAGGAGGTGCTATGGGTTGGTAGCTGCAGTGGCTCATGTTTTACTTCCTGTGGAGGCTGATGGCAAGTGTCAAACTTCAGTTCACAGTACAAATTGCCTAAGGTCACAAAGTCAAGAAGTAACAGAGCTGGGGTTAAAAATCCACTCTTTTTTGGACTCTTAACACTGAAAAGCAAGAGCCACCAATTCTCCTTGGCACGAAAAGCAATGGAGATATTGCTTCGTGGTAAGTGCCAGTTCCTACTGAAAGACGGCTGCCTTCTATTTAGACAAAAATGATCTAAGGCACCAGCACTGTGTCCCAAATTACCAACTGGGAAGAAGCTTGGCATCTCTTATGTGCTGTCAGAAGTAGAAATACATCACCTTGCAGGCAAACCTTTTGATTTCTCCTCAAAGGTGCTCTCGGAGAATTAGCCTCCCCTCCACCCTGCCACCCCCTAAACTAGGCAGGGATATGTGCTCAGATGCACTGCAAGCTGGCAAGGGCTTTTGTGAGTTTGTTGGTTTTCCCCTGGCACCTAAATGAGGACCAGGAATGCATGTCACTTCTTCCCTCCATCTGTCCTCTTTCCCTCTGAGAACTCTTCATCATTTTTAAAGTCCAATGAATAAAGAAAACAGGCCACCACCCCTAGAGATTATAGCACTGTTCTCTGGAAGTAGGCATTGGTCATAACAGATCACTGCTGGATGGGGCAAAAGCCAACAGATTAGTGGGGATTTGCACCAGCCTAAGTAGGCTTAACTCCTAAGTGGCAAAGTGGCTTGGACAAGGATCTCTCAGAATTCCATTAGTGCCTCTAGTACAACCTTTCTCCTCCTCCACCACCGCCACCACCGCCTCCTTCTCTCCTGGACTGCTGTCACCATGCCCTCATCCTTCCCATTATAAGATGCAGCCCTTCTCTGCCTCTCCCTCTGTCAAGGGACTCTCCTCTGAAAGAATAACATTTCCTGAGCTTCCTTCATTGAATTATTCATCTTTGCTGCCTGGGCATGACAAACCTTCTCATTAACAGCCCTGAGTCGGGGTGACCCACCCCGCCCCAGCCCACACAGCTAGCCCCAGAGAAAGCCAGAAAGCCAGGGCAGGTGAGGGAGGGATGATGCAGTGCGAGGTTCCCCCAAAGGGCCCAGGAGATGGGAGACGAGTCCCTGAGACCCGGGGACTCGGGTGGGTGATGGGACTCGGGCAGGCTCTTCACCGCGGGCTGACCTGCATGCTGCTCTAAAGCTTTGGACAAACACGGGAGGCCTGGTCCGGTCAAGCTTCTCAGCCTTAGAGCCTCCAAGTGCTGAGCAGTCAAGGAATTAGAGTCATGGAATTGAGAGGAGCTCAGCCTCTGTCTCTGCCATCAGCACTCTGCCCAGCTGGGTAAAGTAGGACAACCTACGTACCCCTATTTTACCTGGAGGGACAGAGCTATTGGTGGGGGAGCCCGACTGGGGAGAGGAGACCTCATTTCAGGTCCCCGTTCTGCCATCAGCTGGCTGTGTGACCCTGGGCACTCCGCTTGGCTTCTCTGGGCCTGAGTTTTCACTTGTGCAAGGGAGGCAGCATACATGGTGCAGAGGTTCAAGGCGTGGGTTCTGGAGCCAGGCTGCCCAGGTTCACATCTCGGCTCTGCCTCCTCCGAGGTACGTGCCACTGACACACTCCTGTAGCCCCGACAAAGCCTCAGGCTCCTCATCTGTAAAACAGGGGCATCAACAGTGCCCCCCTCAAAAGAGAGCTGCCCACTGTCCTGCAGTCAGCACACAGCCTTGAGAGACGGGCAGGAAGGCAGCTGCCTGCCTCTCGTCAGAGAGCCTCTTTCTCCAGGGTTTGATCTTGTGAACTGAAACTTGGCACTTGCCATCAGCCTCCACAGGGAGTAAAACATGAGCCACTGCAGCTACCAACCCATAGCACCTCCTGAGTGGAGCTCAGGGTGGAGACCAGGAGTGAGGCACTCTGTGCTCTGGGAAACCTGGAAGAACAGGCCTTCAGATAGTCACATGTTTTAGGAGAAGATTTTAGGTGCCCAGTTCTTGCATCTCCTCATATCTAGAAAAACACCGAAATCCTTCATGGTGAGAGGTCTGCTCCTTGGGACTGGTAGTGACCTTCAGGAGATCAGCCACAAACTTTTGCACAATGTGTGGGTGCTGTATGCACCTCCCCTTCCCCTTTATCCTATCCTGATGTTCCCCCTTTTCCTCCTTGGGTGGTATTTCAGCCTGGTCTGTAGTTAAGGATAAAGAAAGTCACAGGCATCTGTGGATGCAGTCACCTTCAAGGGTGAGAGCTGGTGAGTCCTGCAGGCTGTGAAAACTCGGTATACTGGCCCTGAGAGTGGAGGTGCATATCAAGGGAATGATTTCAGGGAGCCCAGGCCTCTTTTGTTCCTGCTCCCTGCCCTTTGTTGCAAAAACTCCTATATATCCTAGCTCCTCCCTCCCTCACTGCCTTGGAGAGATTTCTCAGGGCTACCAGAAATGCTGTCTCCTGGCCTTAAGTCCTAATTTCGCCCCAAACAAAACTTAAGTAATCTCAACTTTCAAGTTGTGCATTTTGTGTGTGTGTCGACAATCTGTTAACAATAAACTTTCAGGTCTGCCGCTTGTCCCAGTGTTCAAGTCGCTGGGACCTGGCTTTTCATTCTGGAGGGAAGAGCATGACATTATGGTGATGAGATGAGGTTTGCAGGCAGCCCTCTGAACACGTGCCAATGGGCACCCTTCGCATGGGACATCCTGCACATGCTCGTGTGGCCCTCATTTTGCAGGCCCCCTGGGGAACACTGCTGTGGACACCAGTGCTCCTTGGCTTCCAAGGCCATTTGCCCACGACTCTGTGTGCCACAGGGTAAGGGCTGTGAGGGACGAAACATAACTTCCCCTCTACCCTTCCAGGTTCTTCGCTGAGATCCCTCACCCTGTAATAAAAGGCAGATTAACAGGAGAAACACACACGGATGCTTAATAATCTATATACTTCCTGTATACCTGGGAGAGCCCCAGGAAGACTCAGTGATCCCAAAATGGTCCAAGCCACCAACTTCTATGCCACCTCCAGGAGTTCCCGCTGTGGCACAGCAGATCAAGAACCTGACTGTGACAGCTCGGGTCACTGCAGAGGGGTGAGTTTGATCCCTGGCCCAGCATAGTGGGTTAAGGGATTGAGCATTGCCACAGCTGTGGCGGCGGTCACAGCTGTGGCTCAGGGGGTCATCTCTGGCCCTGGGAACTTACATATGCCACAGGTACAATGCATACATACATACATACATACATACATATCACCTCCAGCTAAGAACAAAAGAAGATGATGAGGGGGAGGGGAGGGCCAGTTATGAGAGGTTTTCAGGAAAAGCACAGTGAACAAGGGTGAGATTGTTATGCCTACTTACACTGTTGCCTTCTCCACTGATAAGGTTTCTAGAGATTTAGTCATCCTCCTCTTCCTGGTACAGAAAGGGAGACACTCTTACAAAAGGATATTTCCCTTATAATTGCAAATATCTCTTACTCAAGGGTAACCTCTACTAGCTTCTGGAGTTTTTCCTAGGTCTGCTGCTTCTTAGCAATAATCAGCCTAAAATAATCCTGATGTCACAGAGACCATATTTTGGGGTGGTAAATGCAATTCTTCCACCCTCTGTGCCCACCCTCAGGGAGCCAGAGGTGGGGAGGCCAGGGGAGGGTAAGAGGGCAGCCAGTCCCAGGGCCTCTCCTCCTCCCCCGAGTCTCTGGTACCCAGTCAACCAGCCAGAAATGTGCTGCTTCCCTTGGCCCTTTACACCAGACCTGGCTGCCTTGGCTTCCGTTTGCTTTCCACTTGGGGAGTGACCTAGGATTCTGCCTAGAGCTGTGAACCTGCAGAGAAGGGACCTCGACACAGCCCAGGTCACCTGCAAGTCCATTAATGGTATTGTAAGAAAACTTGCCCACAGAGCAGGCGGAGCTGGCCTCACAGAGGACTGCCACTCAGCACTGTGGTCCCAGTTGGGGCTGCCACCCGTGCCTCCCACCTATACATCCATCCACCCACCCACCCATCCACCCATCCACCCATCCATTCATCCATCCATCCATCCACCACCCACCCACCCATCCACCCACCCACCTATCCACCCATCCACCCATCCATTCATCCATCCATCCATCCATCCATCCACCCATCCACCCATCCACCCATCCATCCACCTAACCATCCACCCATCCATACAACCACTTACATACCCACTCATCCATCCATACAACCACTTACATACCCATCCATCCATCCATCATCTATCAATCCATCCATCCACATATCCACCCACCCACCCATCCATCCCTCCATCCACCTATCCATCCACATATCCATCATCTATCCATCCATCCATCCACTCACAGACCCACCCATTCATCCATCCACCCACCTGTCCATCCACCCACCCACCCATCCATCCATCCATCCACCCATCCATCCATCCACCCACCCACCCATTCTTCCATCCATCCACCAATCCATCCATCTATCCATGCATGCATGCAGTCATTCCAAAACATTTAGCTGTCACTTCCCCTGTGTCTGGCTCTGTACCAGGTGCCATGGCTGCTCAGCAATGAGACAACACAGGCCTGCACCTCAGGGAGCTTACAGTCTAATGGAGGGGGTGGGGCAGCAAATTTTAGGAGGATGCACACACAGGGATATGATTGTCAGCTGTGAGAAGCAGAAGGAAATAAAAAGAAGGGTGTTGTGAACGCCTGTAAGATGGAATAGGAAGCCAGGAAAGAAGCCCAAGGAGATGAAGCCTAGGCCTGCCTGACCTAGAAGGAAAGAAGGCACCAGCCAGGAAAAGTGTGCAGGGGACAGGAGGTAGGAGGGCAAGGTGTGCCCCTACCCCCTGGCTAGGGTGTTTCCAAGCCTCTTGCCTTGGTGGTCAGGCTCTGAGGTCTGGATGCCTGCTGGCTTTCACCTGACAGACGAACTCTGTAACTGCAGCCACCAAAGGCTTTTCAACACCTACCTAGCCCTCACAACATGGGCATCAGAGTCTGTGAGAAATCTTTATAACAGGTAGATGCCTGGGCTGCACAGCCCCCTCTGAGACCTGAATTTAGCTGGTCATGATGGGCCCAAGAATTTGCATTTTTAACAAGGTCGCCAGAGTGTTCTAATGTTATTGGAACTTGGAGAATCTCTTTATATACTATAGCATAAGGAAGATGGTTTGGTGGCAAAAACCAAGCTGTTAAATTATTGTTCAGTTTTATGAGACTGGATTAAATAGTGACTTTCTCTCAAGAGCCTTCTGTGGTCCCTGTATGTGACTTATTTTAATGCTTTTGAGGGGGGGGGGGTGGCTACCGGTGTGGCATATGGAGGTTCCCAGAGTAGGGTGGAATTGGAGCTACAGCTGCCAGCCTATGCCACAGCCACAGCACCTCGGGATCTGAGCCAGCTCGTGGCAACGCCATAGCTACACCACAGCTCGTGGCAACACTGGATCCTTAACGCACTGAGCAAGGCCAGGGATCAAACCCGTGTCCTCATGGAATTTTGTTTTCCAGGCACCACAATCGGAACTCTCTCATATGATTGTTTACTGTCAGGCTCTGAAGAGTATGGGCTTCATTCACCTTGGAATTTCTGAGTGGGCTTTTTTTTTCAAGGTTACCACCTGTCCCAGTCTGTCTGGGACTCTCCTTGTTGTACAATTGAAAGTTCCATGTCCCAGGAAACCTACATCCGTGTTAGCAAACCAGGAGGATTGGTCGCATTTTTTGGGGGGCCATGTTTGTGTCATGCAGCAGTTCCCAGGCCAGGGGTCACATGTTCACACAACAGTTACCTGAGACACAGCAGTGCCAATGCCGGATTTTTAACCTGCTGAGCCACCAGGGAACTCCTACCTTATTGCCCACTAAGATTTACCTTGAAAAGGAAGGAGTCACTAAGATGAGTTCCCCCATTTCTCTCTGGTCAAAATGCTCCCTAACCTGCTAAACCTGCCTTCTCATCTATTTGCAAAGAGCTACACAAACTGCTTCTCCCTCCATTCCCCAGCATACTCCCTCTCTCCTTTTTCTTCCTGGCTAAGTATCATTTCAAAAAGAAGGCATGACAACAAGCCAGTGGGTCCCATAGCATAGCCAAAGTTCTGGAGATGGAAACACCAAAGCCACACTGAAGGCTAAGCCCAAGACTTAGAAACTGGAGCAGAAAGGAGCTCTCAGCTGCTAGATTCACAGGGTAATAGAAAAGAAGACATATAGCATCACCATGGAAACCAGCCTCCAAAGGCCCCCAGCACCTGCTCCTTTCTACACAAGATTTCTCCAAACAGGAATATTTCTTCCTTCCTTGTTTTTTCTTTTCAATAAAGATGTTAATTTTATTTCCCCTCATTTGTGCTTAATGTTCCAGTAGCAAGTTAGCTTTTCCTCGGCTCTCCAGCCCCTCCCTGTCTCCCCCAAACCTTTTCTTCCCCTGTCTCCCCAGCCTCCCTTTCCCTTCTGTCTACCTCCTCTTGCTTATTCTGTCTGTCCTCACAACTTCCTGTTGCGGCCCCACCCCCACCCCCCAGAACATCTCTAACCATCTCTTTTCCCAGAGCTAAGCCCTCATCCAGGCTAGTTTCTCAGCTTCTGTTCTAACAGGCTGGTGAGCATTGCCCTTTGCTCTGGGTGAGGGCTATATGGTACTCCTTCCAAAGCCCACATCTTCTGTTCTTGTTTCCCCCACCTGGGGGTGGGAGACCCGCAGTGCAGCCAAACCACTTTAGCCCACAGAGCAGATGAAGCGAAAGATGCACTCCAGGGCCAAGAGTAAGAATAATAGTTTCTCAGGAGTTCCCTCTGTGGCACAACGGGGTTGGTGGCGTCTTGGGAGCACTGGGACACAGGTTCCATCCCTGGACCAATGCAGTGGGTTGAAGGATGTGTCATTGCTATAGCTGCGGTTTAGGTTATAACTGCAGCTTGGATCTGATCCCTGGCCCGGGGACTCCATATGCTGTGGGGCAGCCAAAAAGAAAAAAAGAATAATAGTTTCTCATGTGCTGACTATGTGCCTGGCCCTATGCTGGAGCCTCTTCTCACATTTAATCTTCATGACAATCCTGATGTCACAGGCCTTATATATTATCTTACTTAACAGATATAGAAGCAAGGCTTAGACTGGTCAAGTCACTTGTAGAAGGTCACACAGCTAATAAGTGATAGAGCAAGGATTTAAACCTAGACAGTCTAACACCAAAACCTGCCCCCTCGAGATTCTTTTTGGAAAAGGTTTGGGGAGGAAGATTCGGTTCTGACTCACCGACTGAGAAGGGGGCTCAGGCATACCCTTCAGTCAGCATTATTTGGAGGGGGCTGGGCAATAAAAAAATCCTAAATAACAAATAGAAAGGGAGTTGAGAAGATCTTTTTTCATTCAGCCAAGACACATTTAGCAAATACTTCCCATGAGCCAGGCTCCACTCAGGGCATAGGCATCTGTGTTGCTGTGGAAAGGCTGTTGGGTGCCAGGAGTCCTGTTGATGAGGCCTGGCTCTCCACTTGCCATCTCTGAATCTATTTCTGGGAATAATACTTGTGAGTTAACGAAAATCATGGCCCTAGAAGTGCTTGACACAAAGAGTGGTCAACTTTATAGAGGCAGAATCACTTCTACCTGGGAAAGTTCCAGTGAAACCAAGGAGGGTTGGTGCTGAATTCTCCCACAGGTGGGATGGGTCTGGGGGCGTTGGGACCCCACTAACTCTCTTCGGAGGGGACACTGTCAAAGCAAGTGTACCCAAGGCTGCCCACAAATGACATCACCTACTTGCCTCTTGAAGCACATAGATTCCTCTTTCCATCCTTAAGCCACTGGGTGAGGCCAGGGATTGAACCCACAACCTCATGGCTAGTAATCAGATTCATTTCTGCTGTGACACAAAGGGAATTCCAGAAACCCACTTATTTCTTTTCTCTTCCTTGCTCTCTCCTTTTCTTCTCTCATTTCTCCTCTCAGCTCTGTTTTTTGCTTTGTTTTGTTTTTGGAGGAGAACGACTTACTGAGTAAACAGTGGAGAAAGGAGCTTGTGTGTGTGGAATTTAGCTGACTCGTGGCTTAATGTAAAGGAGCTCCCTTGGCCTTACTGTTGAACCTTTACAGTGAAGTAGCAACTCGGGAAGGAAGACCAGATTGCCTGGGCCTGTCCTCAGCCAGGGGGAGCTCATGGCTACTGGGTGCAGAGTCGAGGGTAAGTGTGCCCACATGTGCCTTGTGAGGAGGGCCATGGGGAAATGTCACAGAGCACAAAACGGAGGTCCTATTTGACCTTCTGGTGGAAGGCAGGAGTGATGGGTAGCAACTGGCTTGGGAGCCAAAGTTGCTGAGATCTACTCCAAGCCCCACACCACATAGCTGGATCGCCTTCAGCCTGTCATTTCATCCTTTCCATACTTTCTTGGCCTTCGCACGAAGGAGATTGGATTTCACTTCTAACATCCTAACTATTTATTTATTTACTTACTTACTTACTTACTTATTGTCTTTTTATGTCTGCACCTGTAGCATATGGAAGTTCCCGGGCTAGGGGTCAAATCGGAGCCTCAGCTGCCACAGTAATGCCAGATCTGAACCACGTCTGCAACCTACGCCACAGCTTGTGGCAACACCGGATCCTAAATCCATGGAGTGAGGCCAGGGATGGAACCCTTATCCTCATGGATAGTAGTCAGTTTCTTAACTCACTGAGCCACAATAGGAACTCCATCCTAACCATTTCTAACATTCTACAACTTGGTGATTTTGTGTGAGATCTTTTTTTTTTTTTTTTTTTTTGGCCAAGACATGCAGCAGCTTAATGTGGGATCTCAGTTCTTAGACCTGGGAATTGAACTCTGGCCATAGCACTGAAAGCACCGATTCCTAACCACTAGATCACCAGGGGACCCCTTTGCATGAGATCTTGAGGGGTCCCTAGTGCTTCTTCATTTGCCCCATGCACGTCTCTGCCATTGAATTTTACTCTTTCTCCTCATTCCTCAACAAATAATATGTTTCAGGCACCCGGGGCGGGGGGGGGGGGGATGGGATGAACAGGGAGTTGGGGGTTAGTAGATGCGAACTACTACACTTATAATGGATGGGCAGGGAGTTCCCATTGTGGCTCAGTGGGTTAAGACCCTAACATAGCATCCATGAAGATGCAGGTTTGATTCCTGGCCTTGCTCAGTGGGTTAAGGATCTGGTGCCACTCAAATTCAATCCCTGGCCTGAGAACTTCCATATGCTGTAGGTGCAGCCATTAACAAAAGGTTTAGAATGCAAGGGCAATTAGGTCTTGCTGTACAGCACAGGGAATTTTATCCCATCTCTTGAGGATAGAATATGATGGGGATGATATGAGAAAAAGAATGTATATATATACATATGAATATATGAATATATATACATATGAATATATATGAATGGGTCACTTTACTATACAGCAGAAAATGGCACAACATTGTAAGTCAACTATAATAAAAAAAGAAAAAAATGTGGAGTTCCCATCATGGCACAGCAGAAATGAATCCGACTAGTAACCATGAGGTTGAGGGTTTGATCCCTGGCCTCGCTCGGTGGGTTAAGGATCCGGTGTTGCCATGAGCTGCGGTGTAGGTCACAGACGAGGCTCAGATACTACATTGCTGTGGCTGTGGTGTGGTTGGCAGCTATAGCTCTGATTCGGCCCCTAGACTGGGAACCTCCATATGCCTCAGGTGCAGCCCTAAAAAAAATCTTTAAAAATTAAAAACCACAAAGACATCAGAGGGAACGTGAGAGTCAATTGCATTTTCCTTCTTCTTGGTTCAAGCACAGGGCAGAGGTAAAGATGATTGATGATGGGGGATGGGAGGCAGTGGAGCAGAGCAGAGAAGAATCAAGCCCTTTAGGGAAAAAAAATCTGCTATTTTCATTTCAGCCATGATTCACCTGGTGGCTGGAAAGATCCCCTTACTATGGTAGAGACCACTTCAAAACTAACCACAGCAAAGTTTTACTTGAAAGGAAGTTTTGATTGTGGGCTATCCACTGTGCCTTCATGTTCTAAGGATCTAGTTTGTTCTCACTTGACTAGAGCAGCCAGTTGAGGGATGAGCCTGCTTGGCTTTGACACTTGGCTTCCTGGCCAACTAGTTTGACCTTTGGGGGATGAAAAGGCCGATTTCATGGACAAGCTCTGGAATGCATGCTGGAGAAAGTGCGGTTCCTTCCTACAACATCCTCCAGAGTGGCCTTCGAGTCACGAGAGCAGGATGTTGTCCTTCCACTCCGTGCTGACTTCCCGAGACCAGGGGATCTGCGTGGCAGAACCAAAGACTCACGATAAATCAGTCATTCCTTACTTTCTATTCCCAGATGCTTCCAAAGAATAGGCCTACACCTGGGAGTTCCTGTAGTGGCTCAGTGGTAATGAACCTGACCAGTATCTATGAGGACGTGGGTTTGATCCCTGGCCTCCCTCAGTGAGTCAAGGATCCAGTGTTGCCATGAGCTGTGGTGTAGGTTGCAGACAAGGCTCAAATCTGGCATTGCTGTGGCTGTAGTGTAGGCTGGCAGCTATAGTTCTAATTCAACCCCTACCTGGGAACGATCATATGCTGCAGGTGTGGCCCTAAAAAGACAAAAAAAAAAAAAAGACCTACACCCAATCCTCCCTGCACGTCAGTAGACTTCAGTTAATCTCTGGACAGTGACATGCTGAACTCGCAGGTGAGCAGAGGTCTGAGTAGGTGCAGAGTATTGGAAAGGCCAGAGAGAGAATATAGAATTGGATGTGAGAGTTATGCCTCCTGCTTGGTTTTTGTTCCTCAGGATTGCTTTGGCAATTCTGGGTCTTTTGTGGTTCCATATAAATTTTTGGATTATTTGTTCTAGTTCTGTGAAAAATGTCATGGGTAATTTGATAGGGATTGCATTGAATCTGTAGATTGCTTTGAGTAGTATAGCCATTTTTACAATATTAATTTTTCCAACACAGGAGCATGGAATAGATTTCCATTTCTTTACATTTTCTTTAATTTCCTTGATTAATGTTTTATAGTTCTCACCATATAAGTCTTTTACCTCCTTGGTCAGGAGTATTCCCAGGTATTTGACTTTTTGGGGTGCAATTTTGAAAGGTATTGTATTTTTGTATTCCTTTTCTATTATTTCATTGTTAGTATACAGAAATGAGACTGATTCCTGAATGTTAATCTTATATCCTGCTACTTTGCTGGAGGGGGAGGGAGTGGGGTGGGTTGGGAGCTTGGAGTTAGTAGATGCAAACTATTGCCTTTGTAATGGATTAGCAGTGAGATCCTGCTGTGTAGCATTGGGAACTATGTCTAGTCACTTATGATGGAGCATGATAATGTGCAAAAATAGAATGTATACATGTATGTGTAACTGGGTCACCATGCTGTACAGTAGAAAAAAATTGTTTTGGGGAAATAAAAATTAAAAAAAAAATAGAATTGGACATGAGACAGACATCTAAACATTTCCTCGACACTAACTACAAAAAGGAGCCTGGCTTCATCTCTGCTTCAGTCTCTCTTACTGGTTGGCTTGAGTTTCACCAAAATATTGTAAACAGAATAATTCAATTTGGGAAAGTGGAGGTAGAAGGAGAGAAGGGGTGCAAAGAAGACAGAGATGTGAGGCACCGGAGACAGAAATGAACTATTTGGTGGGTCTATATTTTCCCGTCTCTAACCTGGATCTAGGCAGAACCAATATTAGCAGACCAGATTGAAACAAGGAGTTAAAGACACTGAAATGTATCTAATAATAGTTATAAATCCCACCAACTTGGAAAAAAGAATCTTCTCTGCCTCTGACAATTTGGAAGTACTTGAATGCCAGAAATTTCTCTACCCCAGTAGCTAGAACTCCTTTCCAGTCTCCATGGAGACAAGAGCATCCTCTCAGAATAAGGAGATGAGGAGGGCCCTTTGGTATTATGGTGGACTCAGTTCTACACCCAGGATTCTTTATATTTTTTATTATATTTGATTTATAATGTGTCATTAATTTCTGCTGTACAGCAAAATGACTCAGTCATATATATGTATATATATCATGATCTATCCCAGAAGATTGGATATAATTCCCTGTGCTGTACAGTAGGACATCATGGCTTACACATTCTAAATGTAATAGTTTGCACTTACTAACCCCAAACTCCCAGTCCATCCCACTCCCTCCCATGTCCCCCTTGGCAACCGCAAGTCTGTTCTCCATGTCTGTGAGTCTATTTCTCTTCCATAGATACGTTGATTTGTGCCATAGATGAGATTCCACATATAAGTGATATCATATGGTATTTGTCTTTCTCTTTCTTACGTCACTTAAGATCTACCCCAGGAGTCAATCAATGCAATTAACATGAGCTAAGGCTCCCCAGGCACTGGCCTTCTTAGCACTGATTAACAAGCTCCCCAGGATTTGGTCTTTGGTCAGAAGGGTATCTCTTTAGTTTCACTTTATTTGGTAACGTTCTGACTGCTGCTGGCTGCTGCTTGATCTTGAATGGAATCTGAACCATCAAAAAAGAGCCACTTCAAATCCTTTCCCTCCAGTAGCTCAGGATGAGCTGAGCTCCCCTGCCCATTCTTCTGGTTTCCTGCTATACATGCTTCTCTGAAGTGTGAAAATATTTCCTTACTCAGTGACCCTTCTAAGTGGTCTTCTTCTGCTCCATTCTACCTTTTCATAGACCTGGTTCTGCACATTGAAAATAACTTGGTCTCCCAAGTGCTTTTGCTTCAAGTGATGCAACTGAGCAGACTTCCCTGGCTCCGTGCCACTGCTTGTCTGAAAATGTCAAGACCTCAGCATCCTATTTGTCTTTTCTGCAATGGACCATAATTGAGGCTAGTTGTACTGGGTTTGCAATTGTGAAACAGCACCTACCTTTGACTCAGCAGTGGGCACACCGCTGCAGAAAGTGAGGGGATTATAAAACACGTGGGATGTAATGCACGGCAGAAAGTCAATATGAAGGTTACAGAAACTGACAATGGGCAGGAAAGAGAAGTCCGAGAGAGTTCTCAAAGCAACGATCTCTCTGTGGGGGCAATGATGTTGCTGACTGTGCAGGAGTGTTTGGCAGCAAAAGCTGGTGCGCTGTGTGACCTGCTGGGGTTTGTTGTCAGATTAGCAGCTTAGGTGACTATTTGGGAATGCCTGTCATTGATTAGAATCTCTCGCTCCTAGCCATATGCTGCATAGCTTACACAAAATCAATTAACCCACCCTGTACACACAGAAGTGGTTCAATGTGCCATCTTACCAAGGGACTCCAATTTTTCTGTGTAAGTGACTGTGGCAGAAAGGGCCTCATTAGTGCAGTATATGTAGAAACCACAGCCACAAATCAAAGAACTAGATCCACTCACGCTTGGGAAGAAAAAAACTACTCATCACACCCCCAACTTCATCACACCCACAGTCACACTCTTGGATGATCATTGCTGGCGGCAGGAGCAACATCTTCAGGCTATCGAGAAGGGGTGTGTGTGTGTGTGTGTGTGTGTGTGTGTGTGTGCACTTGCTCACACATGTGTGTGTATTCAGATGGTGAACACTACAAGAGGGCAAGATTAAACTAGCACATCTTTTCTTTTTTTAGCTTTTTTTTTAGGGCCACACCCTCAGCATATGGAAGTTCCCAGGCTAGGAGTCAAATCAGAGCTACAGCTGCCAGCCTACACCACAGCCATAGCAACGCCAGTTCTAAGCCACATCTGCAACCTATACCACAACTCAGGGCAACACCAGATCCTTAACCCACTGAGCAAGGCCAGGGATCAAACCCATATCCTCATAGATACTAGTCAGATATGTTACCACTGAACCACAACGGGAACTCCTAGTGCATCTTTTCTAATGTTAAGTTCCAATTCCTGCCATATAAAATATGCTAATCTAACTGTAACTATGGTTGGTATCATTAATGCCAATTCAGCTTTCTGCATATTTCTACATACAGTCACCACTAAATTCTTCCTTACCTCCGTATCCAATATCCTATCTCGGACTTTGAATTTATTCATGGGAAAATCCAAAAAAAGAAGAAAAGGCGGGGGGACAGCCAGAAAGACAGACTGAAAGAAAGACAGAAAAGACATAGACATACAGAACAGACGTGGTTGCCAAGGGGGAGTGGGGTGAGGGATTGGGATGGACTGGGAGTTTGGAGTTAGTAGTGCAAACTATCACATTTAGAATGGATAAGCCATGAGGCCCTACTGAACAGCACAGAGAACTATATCCAATCACTTGTGATGGAACATGATGGAAGAAAATATGAGAAAAA
Organism: Phacochoerus africanus; assembly: GCF_016906955.1. Lineage (NCBI taxonomy): Eukaryota > Metazoa > Chordata > Mammalia > Artiodactyla > Suidae > Phacochoerus > Phacochoerus africanus. Next base: position 88,703,364 of record NC_062560.1, on the reverse strand, counting down.
AGAATGTATATGTGTGTGTGACTGGGTCACTATGCTGTACAATAGAAGTTCATACAACATTATAAACCAACTATGCTTCAATTAAAATAAAATAAAACCAGAAAAAATGTTTTGGAAAAAGAAAAGATACAGAAAAGGGGAGGAAGAGAGGTGGAGAGGGAGACAGAGAAAATGAATCCTAAATAATTGGAGACCACTTAAAGAAGCACCACAGCTAAGAGAGCCAGTAATCCCCCTGACTACCCTAGTGAGAAAGGTGCTTATTAGCAGTCACAGACCAATATGTATGTACCACCAGAGACACTCAAGGGACTCGGACATGTATATTCTGTTTAGGGTTGGATTATTGGAAGATAAGCTTCTTGGGAGGGTGTCTAGCAGGTGACGACCTCTTGTGATGTGCCTAGAAGACAGATTCCAGGATGGATGCAAATGAAGCTCCTTCCTGTCTGCTGAAAAGCCATGTCTCTTTTTTCTAGGCCATGTAATAAATGCGCAGCTCAAATGCTCCAAAAAATACTCAGGTCCGGAGGCACTGCTGATGACCCATGCAGAACCTTCTTTGGGATGTTACCCCACTAGAACATAAGATACATGAGGGCATGGGCTTCATCTGCTTTGTTCACTGTTGTATTTTACAGCACCTGGAACACCGGGCATATGATTTGCACTCAATAAATGTGAGTTAAGGGCACGTATGAATTAGTGGGAATGCAATCATTCCACCCAGTAAATATTTATTCAATTTTCCAAGTCCTGTTGCTTTTATGCTATGGAAGGGCTTTGCGCCTTATACACATGAATGATCACCATCCCCAAATGAGTGAAATAGGATATACTTGAGCATGATCACAAGCAAAAACCGATTTACTTTTGAGGAGTGGTGTGACATGTTCCTATCATCACCAAAAAAGAAGGTTCCAAAGTTATGACAGCCCTGAGACAAGGAGAATCAATGCAAACTCTGTGGGAACCTTAAGGAAATTCTCCTACATGCCTAGTAAATTGCTCCCAAGTGGATGAATAATGATGCTGAGGGTCCGACGGGGGGCAAACAGTGCCTGTCTGGTGCTAGTCAATACACCATCCCTGCCTGGTGCCCCACACCTCTGTTGTCTCCTGGACGCTGAACATCAAGCCCACAACAGAGGCGGGACCATTGCTCACTGGTGCTAACTTGGTGCTGATACCTGGTTCATCTTTGAGGACTGAGAGAAGCTCAGTCAACCTCTCTAGGAGCTCCCGCAAGTTAAGATACCCCAGGCTTTGTCTGAAAAACCCATGCCTGAAATATTCCATGAAAGAAGGAAGGCTAATCTTGGAAACATCGGGCTTAAATCAATCACTCTTCAAAAGTCTTAGGAGAGCACTGAACGTGTCTAACACATCTGCCATTTTGTTCTTTCTTCTTCCCACCACCACTGCCCGCACGCACTCTGCGTAATCTCCTTGAGGCTGAAGGGCGCCAGGGCCTCCCGCCTCTGCAGGCAGTGCTCCCTCAGCAGCAGAAGTTGAGCCCCCGCTTTCGAGTAAACCATCACATCCTTGGAGGTTGAAAATGACCCTGAAAAGAAAAACTCACACACAGCAAAAAAATGCAGCCTTGCTCCTTGGAGATCAACTGAAATGCCTGTTTTTGTCAGCAGATTTTTTTTTTAAAGATGACTGTCTTTTATTCCATACATTCCCCCAGCTTCTTGTCCCAGTGCTTCTGAAAAGTAGCTAATGCTTTGAGTTTCCTCGGATTAGGGACACAGCCTGACTTTTGAGGTACCCCCTACTCTACTTTCTGCTTCAATAAGTGGGACAGGCAATATGGGGGAGTTGGGTCCAACAAGGTATACCCAATGACTCTCCAACTCTGCCCCCAAAATTAAGCCCTAAAAGTCACTGAATTCACCAAATAATACCCTTTCCCACACAGACTTGCTGCTCCTCAGACTGAGGTTCCAAGGAGCTTGCCTGTCAGGAGGGCACAATTGTAATTTTCCTTGCATAGGGCTGAAATGTGACAGACTCTTTCCTGGAATGAAAAGCTTATGAAAATGTGCTTAAGCAATTTTTAGCAGCTCAGTAGTTTTTATCATGATGAAATAATATGTTTCATCCTGAAAAACACTTTTGTTTATTGTAGCTACTGCTGCTGCTTCTTCTTCCTTTTTTTTTCTTTTTTTTTTTTCTTTTTAGAGCTGCACCTGTGGCATGTGGAAGTTCCCATAGGGGTCGAATCAGAGCTACAATTGCCAGCCTATGCCACAGACACAGCAACTCAGGATCTGAGCCATGTCTGTGACCTACACCACAACTCACGGCAACGCCAGATCCCTAACCCACTGAGCGAGGCCAGGGATCAAACACACATCCTCATGGATACTAGTCAGGTTTTTTTCTGTTGAGCCACAATGGGGACTCCCTTATTGTAGCTTCTAACAACTTCCAGGCCACCACCCAGCCAGTTCTGCAGGCCAGCGAGATACCCATCTGCAAAACAATAAAAGGATGCAATACATTTTGGAGCATGGAGATTCCCATACACCATAGTTTGATAAGAAGAGAAAAATTTTATGGGGCAAGGCTGGACACAACTTTATGCCTCTTCCAGACCAGAAGATGCTAAGGTCATCTTCAGAAAGTGTGGCTTCCACAGGGAACTTTTGGATGGGCATCTCCCCTGCTTCTTGTCTCCTCCGGGGAGCAGCTTATCCAGTTCTTTGCCTCCCTAATCTCCCTTCTTCTCCCCCAAAGCTGGCTTCTAGCACCTTAGGCAAGCTGTATCCCTTCAACACACCAGCCATACTCTTGGTCATTGCTGCAGCCTCTCATAAGAAAGGGTCTTTTGGAGTTACCACTGTGGCACAACAGGATGGTGGCTTAGGACCATTGGGGTGCAGGCTCAATCCCTGGCTCCACATAGTGTGTTAAGGATCCGGCATTGCTGCAGCTGTGGCTTAGGTTACGACTGTGGCTCGGATCTAATCCCCGGCCTGGGAACTCCATATGCTGCAAGGCAGCCAAAAAAGAAAAGAAGAAGAAGGAGAAGAAGAAGAAGGAGAGATCTTTTCCTCCAGGAAGCTGACCTCATTATGCTCTCAGCATTCAGAAATCCCACACGGGGTTGAGACCTGAGACAATGGACCTGTCCCCAGGAGCCTATGCCTTCCATTAGCCAAGAATCCCAGATGGGAGTTCCTGTCGTGACTCAGTGGATAATGACTCTGACTAGGAACCATGAGGTTGTGGGTTTGATCCCTGGCCTCACTCAGTGGGTTAAGGATCCAGCATTGCCGTGAACTGTGTGTAGGTCGCCGATGCAGCTCAGATCCTCCGTTGCTGTGGCTGTGGCATAGGCCGGCAGCTACATCTCCGATTAGACCCCTAGCCTGGGAACTTCCATATGCCACAGGTGAGGCCCTAGAAAAGACAGAAAGACCAAAAAAAAAAAAAAAAAAAAGAATCCCAGATGATGACTGAGTGTGAGCCCACAGGACCGAGGGGCAAGGGAATGAAAACTGGTTTCTCATTTCTCCTCGTTACCAGTACCTCATGCTCGCCCTCTCACTCTCTGGGTCAAACTTATTCTCAGTTGACAGAGAAAGATGCAGAGGCACTGGGCTTGGAGAATTATCTCTGGGTGCCCAGGATGCATCTTTTAACAGATGTTCACTAGGTGCCTACAATGTGCCATGCTCTGGGCTGGGCCCTGGGGATTGGGTGGACCGTGTGTCTCTGCCCTCAAAGAGCTCACTGTGTATATCACAGGGATAAAGCCAAGTAAGCCGGCAGCTGTAACGGAGTGGTGATGGGTGCTGTGAAGTGGAAGGCCAGGGTCCTGTGGGGACAACACATTACAGGGTCTCCAAACCGAGACATGAGGGGGCCAGGAGAGCAGTTCAAGGAATCTTCCTTGAGAAGGTGACAACAAAACTTAGTCCAAAAGGATAAGGGTGGAGGGAAGAGTGCTCTGGCTGACGGAATAGCTTGTAAAACTGCTCAGAAGCTGGAGAGACAGGGAACTCTACATGCACCAGCGGAGGGGCAGAGTGACCAGGTCATGCAGTGCCCTCAACTGCAACTTGTGAGCAATAGGGAACAGTTGAGGCAGGGGAAGTGACATGATTAGGCTTGTCAGAGGAAGTGAGTTAGACAGGATCAAATGCCTCTGCTGCCTGCCCCCCTTAGCGCCCCAGCCTGGAGCTCTGCCCTGTGAGGTGCTGTAAGGCTTGGTTCTTACCCACAGTGTGGGGATTGTAATACTTGCAGAAAATGAAGAGGGAAGGTAAGCAGATGAAAGTGCCGCTAAAGATGTTTTTAGGAAAATCAGTACTTTGTATTTTGTACTTACTGGCCATATAAACGTGATCTGAGGCTTATATGTTTGCAGTCCCAATTCCAAGAGCCCAGCTCCCCAACAACATTTTAGTATGTAATCTTTAAAATTATCGTCTTTCCATGGAAACAACCTAAATGTCCACTGACAGGTGAATGGATTAAGAAGATGTGGTACATATACACAATGGAATACTACTCAGCCATAAAAAGAACAAAATAATGCCATTTGCAGCAACATGGATGCAGCTAGAGATTCTCATACTAAGTGAAGTAAGTCAGAAAGAGAAAGAAAAATATCACATGATATCACTTATATCTGGAATCTAATATACAGCATTAATGAAACTTTCCACAGAAAAGAAACTCATGGACTTGGAAAATAGGCTTGTGATAGCCAAGGGGGAGGTGGAGGGAGTAGGATGGAATGGAGTCTGGTGTTAATGGATGCAAACTATTGCATTTGGAGTGGATAAGCAATGAGATCCTGCTGTACAGCACAGGGAACTATATGTAGTCACTTGTGATGGAATATGATGGAGGATAGTGTGGGAAAAAGAATGTATATATATATGTATAACTGGGTCACTTTGATGTACAGTAGAAATTGACAGAACACTGTAAGTCAACTATAATGGAAAAAATAAAAATCATGAAATAAAAAATAGAATAAACAGAAAGGAAGAATCCATATAAGAAAACGAAAAGAAAAGACAAGAAACCCATGCATATGTGGTCACCTAATATTTGGTAAGAGAGCCAAGAATAGTCAGTGGGGAAAGAATATTCTTTCCAAGCAATGGGGTTGTGGAGTTCCCGTCGTGGCTCAGTGGTTAACTAGAGAAAATGGAGACAATGGGGAGACCAGAGAGAACAAACGGGGATGGAGAGAAATCGAGGGTAGAAGAAGAGGAGACAGACACTGAAGGTGAGATGCAGAAAAAAAAACAAAACAAAACAGGAGTTCCTACTGTAGCACAACAGGATCATCCATGTCCCTGCAGTGCCAGGACACAGGTTCCATCCTGGCACAGTGGGTGAAAGTATCCTGCATTTCTACAGCTGCTCAGAGGTCACAACTTGGCTTGGATCTGATCCGTGGCCTGGGAACTCCATATGCCTTGGGGCAGCCAAAAAAAGAAAATAAATAAATAGAAACAGGAAGGGATATGGAGAGAGTAGACATGAAGAAAGCTTCAGGGAGAGAGGGAGGAAAAGAATAGAGAGAGGGAGGCAGGATGGGAGAGGCGCTGGGGAAGTCCCAGATTGCTTCCAGTGGTGCTTGGTGCTTAAGTAAGTCTGGGGAAGGGTTGACAGGGAAAGAGGTGCTCAAGCACCTGGATGCTGTAAGCAAGTGAGAGCGGGGTACCAGCCCATCCTTACCCCTCTCTCCTCTATCCTGGACTGCGGGGCCACCAGGTCATTGCTCTCAGCTCCCGTGACTGCTCTGAAGCTTGCCGTGTGCCAGACCTGCCCTCCCTCTGCCAGGGACACCTATTCCTCTTCACAGCCTAGCCAGGCTTGGGAAAGGGGATTTCAGAGCACTCCGAAGCTCACCAGAGATGAACTGAGGGAGGGAAGCAGGCAGGAAAGAGGATGCGCAGCTGCAAAGATGAAGGAGGTGGGGCAGGCAGACGGACAGATGGACAGACTGATAGACAGGCAGACCACATAGGAGAAGGAGTCCTGAAGTTCCTCTGTATCATCCATCCCTAGTGTCTCCATCCAGAGGATTGAGAAAAAGCCGACCCTGCCCTTGGCCTCCTCCTGGCCTCCTCTCAGCCCTGAAGCTGTCAGCATGAGAACACCCAGTGGCTCAGCCTATATCCCCTCAAGTCTCTTTCCACCTTTTATAAAAATCATTAGGACTTCAAAGTTTGGCCCCAGCTTGGCTCCAGGCTAAAAGGGAAACTGCTGGGGAGGGGACATGGGGTGGGAGGTGGAAAGCGGGCAGCCCACTCAAACTCCTCCAGCTGGAGGGTTAGAAGCCAGACAGAACACCTCCGGCCCCTCTCCAGGCTGCAGCAGCCGCCCAAGCTCCTCCCCAGCACACAGCACACACTGACTGGCTCCAAAACCCCACTCCAGCTGCCGGGCGACTGTGCCTTTAAATTGCTGCTTTCAGAGGGTGCATCTCGGGTGGGGGGGAAAGGTGGGAGGGAGGGAAACGTCTTCCTACAGTCTCCCTCCTCCCTCCCCTCCAAGACTCTCCCGGGTTTGGAGAGTGATTGCTGCCCAAAAAGAATCTCCCTCAGCACCGGGCGGCAGGCTAAGGCCCTCCGGAGCCCCCAGGCGAGCCAGAGCAGGAGCTGGTAGGGTTATCTGTGTCAGGATCACTGCCAGGGGAATAGTTCTGGCCCCTGACTGGTAACGACAGGGCAGAGAAGAGAAAAGAGGAGAGAGACAGACAGACAGACAAAGAGAGAGTGAGCAGGCAACTCCTAGCCCCCCTCGGGTTCCTTGCAAGCGGCCCAAGTAGGACGAAGCCTCTGTACTTTCTGCTTGGTGGCCAGGCTGAGAAAGGACTCCAAGGGTCCCCTCGGAATGACAACTCTCATCCCAGCAACCCTCTCCTTCCTTCTCCTCTGGACCCTGCCAGGGCAGGTCCTCCTCAGGTGAGCAGAGTCGGGTGTGAAGGAGGTGCATGCAAACACTGGGCCGGGGGCGGCAGGGGCTCTGGCATCGTTGCCTCCAAGTTTGTCAAAAGCCCACAGTCTGGAAAGCTCTGAGGTGGAGGTGGTGGGGAGACACACTTTCCCCCAGTCAGGTCCCAGGAGCCTTTCATGAAAGGTTTCAAAGCCCCAGAGCCAGAAGAAAGTCTTCTGCATGAGTGAGAGCTTCATGGGCCAGGCTAGGGGCGAGGTAGTGAGCCCTCCTGGAGCAGAGGAAGCCCTCTGTCCTGCCATCCAGCCACATCTCCCTACCGGCTTGGCCACACACGCCTCAAGTCCTTAAAAATGACACCAACATCTGCCAGCTGCCCACTGAACAGGCTTAAGGGAGCAAGGGTTTGCCCCAAACCACATCCGAATGAAGCCGGGATGACCCAACCTTGATTCTTGGCTGTCACCTTACCCTGTGTGCCCCTGGCTCTCGCCATCCCCGGAAAGGCACTAAGTAGCTCTCCTTTCCTGGGCTTTGGGCTCCTGGTAAATGCCCCCCCAACACATTTCCAATTTCTCATCAGACCGGGAGCCAGTCGAGGTGGACAGGGACAGCTGAGGAGGAAAGATGGCTGTGGCTTGGGCTGAACTGGTCATCAGAAGAGCACCTCCCAAGGTGGGGGAGGGGTGAGCACCACCACCATAGCATCCTCCTCCTCCTCCTCGTTCAAGGAGCACACCAGGACAGCTGGCCTCCAAGGAGCCTCCGGTCTCACTGCTGCCAGACACATTGGGGGGCAGGCAGTGGGGGGAGGGGGGATTGGTAAACTTCTTCAGAGTGAAAATCAGCCCGCAGTGGAATGGCGGCTCAGCTGGAGTTGATAGAAGGATGCAGGCAGAAGGGAGCACCCAGCTGGCACTTGGTGGCTCTCCTGGAGGGGAAGTTGCATCAAGGCCCAAGCTGCAGTGGCAGCACCCCCCACTTGGGTGATTAGAGTAAGGCCAGCCCTTCAGAAGTCTTGGGTCCAAGACCTTCATCGTACATATGGAAACAGAGGCCTAGAGGAGGCATGGCCAAGGTTACTCAGGTACCCTGCAGCAGAATCAGAGTTCTCCTGGTACCCCACCCCAGGACCTTACATGAGAAAGATTATCAGCTCTAGAACCTCCCATCCTGCTAGGGTTTGGAAATTTCCCGGGATGAACAGGAGGAAGGAGAGGCTGCACACGGTAACTCTGCTCTGAGGTTCGCAGACAAGGGAGCCCCAGAAAAGAGGGGCTGCAACGGAGGTTGGGGCCCAAGACAGTGGAGCCCACAGCCTCACCCAGGATCCTGGATCTGGGGACTAGCAGGAGAGGTGACATGCGAGTGAGGCTGAGGATGGTGGCAAAGGTCTGGCTGGCTCACATGCAGGGCCACGTGGCCTCCTAGCAGGCAGGTGGCAGGCGGGGCCAGGAGCAGCACCTGGCCAGTGTGGACACCCCATGGTGAGGCCACAGACTTCTGCTTGCTCTAGCACCGCCACCCACCTCATTGGATTTTCAGAGCCTGCTCAGGCCACCTGCCCTGGCAGCCCCTGCTGGGGGCCAAGATGGGCTCTGTTCCCAGGGTAAGAGCTCAGGGAATTCAAGGAAGCAAGACTCTAGGGGTCAGGGGACAGGTGCCGCTGACCTTGCCCCACTTTGGTTCCTTGGCAGCACCCCCCTGGGCTGTCCGCATCATGGTATTAAGGTAGATGGACTTAGTTTTCAAGTCAATAGCTCTGGGTGAGAATCTTGGCTTTACTGTTTACGAGCTGTACGATCCTGAACAAGTTGCTCCACCTTGCAGAGCCTTAGTCTCCCCACCTCGATAAGGAGAGTAATCATGGGAGTTCCCGTCGTGGCTCAGTGGTTAACGAATCCGACTAGGAACCATGAGGTTGTGGGTTTGATCCCTGGCCTTGCTCAGTGGGTTAAGGATCCGGCGTTGCTGTGAGCTGTGGTGTAGGTTGCAGACGCGGCTCGGATCCCGCGTAGCTGTGGCTCTGGTGTAGGCCAGTGGCTACAGCTCCGATTCAACCCCTAGCCTGGGAACCTCCATATGCCACGGGAGCGGCCCAAGAAATGGCAAAAAGACAAAAAAAAAAAAAGACAGAATAATCGTGGTCCTTCTTGAGAGGAGTGATGGCAGAACTATACCAGATACAGCGTTTAGCATGATGCCTCAGCTATTTTTATTATTCTAGCAGTCACTGGCAGGTGCATAGATTTACTGAGAAAGAGGAGCCTGCTGGCTCAAAGGAGACTCAGACCCAGAAAGACAGCAGTCGCCCTGCCTCCCAGCCCCAAAGACGCAGCAGCAACAGGGGCAGTGGGGGAGCTAGCATTGGTGCGGATGGCAAGATGGGGCAGGAGGCACAAGACCCAGCCAGGAGTCTGGCCTGAGTGCAGACCCCTGCCCTCAAGCTCTTGCTGAGCCCCTCCCTAGTCCCTGGTCTAGCAGTTGGCTGGTAAGCAGATGAGTAAATACGTGGAAGGAACTCTGCTGCTCTTAGAGGGAAATGTGTTGGGGCAGAAGGGGGCTGGACTCTAGGCGAGGCCAAAACACACTGGTCCCCTTCCTCGAAACCAAGCTGTTAGAGAGAAAAGATGGGAGTTGACCTTCGTAGCATGGCCGCTTTACCAGGAGGCTTTCTCAAGCTCCTAGAACCCTGCTTTCCAGCCTGTTTTATTGCCAAAGCAAGTTTACCTGTCTACAGCTGCCATGGCCCTGAACTGAGGTCCAGTTCAGAACATAGCTTCCAGCTGGAGCAAATGCCAGAAGCCAAGCTGCCCTCTCCAGAAGCTGGGACCTGGCCCCTTGAGGCATCTGCATGAAAACCAAGCCACTGAGGTTAACCATCAGAGATGTAAATGGTCCTCGAGCCCTTCCCATCCTTGGCTAGGCCAGATGCGCAAAGTGCTGCCACAGCTGCATTATTTCTGTCACTCTTCTCTGAGTGAATTCAAGGCACCTTCAGAAAGAGAGCATTGCACGAGGCCTCAGCTTTGGGTTTGAGTCCTTATCCTGGACCCTGTGTCACTCACCAACTACAAGACTTTAGGAAAGTCACTCCTCTTTTGGCTGGTTGGTTGGTTGACCTATTATCTATCTCAGTATTTCTTAGATTCCACATATAAGTGAGATCCCACAGTATTTGTCTTTCTCTGCCTGACTTAGGTCACTTAGCATAATGCCCTCCAAGTCCATCCATTTTGCTGAAAATGGCAAATTTTCATTCTTTTTTATAGCCGAGTAATATTCCTCTCTCTCTCTCTCTCTCTCTCTCTCTCTGTGTGTGTGTGTGTGTGTGTGTGTGTGTGTGTGTGTAGGTGCCACATTTTTGTTATCCATTCATCTCTTGGTGCATACTTGGGTGGTTTCTGTGTCTTGGTTATTTTAAGTAGCGCTGCTATGAACACAGAGGTACAGGTATCTCTTCAACATAGGGTTCTTGGAATTCCCATTGTGGCTCAGTGGTAACGAAATCTGACTAGTATTCATGAGGGCGTGGGTTTGAGCTCTGGCCTTGCTCAGTAGGTTAAGGATCTTGTGTAGCCATGACCTGTAGTGTAGGTAGCAGTTGAGGCTTGGATCTGGTATGACTGGGAACTTCCCTATGCCACGGGTGCGGCCCTAAAAAGAAAAAAATAACACAGTGATCTCATTTCCTTTGGATCAATATTCAGAAGTAGAATTGCCGGATCACATGGTAGTTGACTTTTAATATCTGTTTTCCACAATGGCTGCACAAATTTACAGCCCCAGAGATCACTCCTCCTTTGGAAGCATCAGTTTTCTCACCTGCAAAATGGAAATAACAGTTTTCACCCCCTACACACATCACACTGAGAATTGTGAGAGCAAAAAGATTTGATATGTGTGAAAGCAGTCTTTTAGGACTAACTAGTGAGCTGCCATGTTGACTTACAGTTGTTTCTATTCTTCTCATTTTGCTAGCGGGTACCCAGAAACCCATCTCCTAATCCTCTGGCCTGATGAGGAGACCAAACAGAAGTGGGTGGGGACAGGTGAAGAGAGGGTCTGTGATAAAGGCAGAATACAACCCACTTCATTTATTAATTCATCTCTCCTGTCCAGGGTGGCCTTGGCAAAAGAGGAAGTCAAATCTGGGATCAAGGCATCCCAGCCTATGTCCCCCTCTGATTTCCTGGACAAGCTTATGGGGCGGACATCTGGATATGATGCCCGGATTCGGCCCAATTTTAAAGGTAAGAAGCATTCATCCCACAAGAACCCCTCCCTCCCCATTCTTTTCTTTTTTTTTTTAATTAGGTTTTTATTTTTTCTGTTAGGTTGATTTACATTGTTCTGTCAATTTCTGCTGTACAGCAAAGTGACCCAGTCATATATATACACACACACACACACACACACACACACACACACACATATACATTCTTTTTCTCACATTATCCTCCATCACGTTCCATCACAAGTGACTAGATATAGTTTCCTGTGCTATACAGCAGGATCTCATTGCTTATCCACCTCCCCACTACTTTCGGGGACACACTGGTGAGCCAGCCCCTGTTGCCTACCTCAGGGCCAGAAGGCTGGAGGCACAGGGCTCACTCTAGCAGCTCAGAAGGAGCGACCCCTCCTCTTTGCCCATGGGCCTGTGTCCCAGGCACTGCCTTCTCCTAACAGTGCTCTGGCCTCAAGCTCAGGGAGGGAGTCTTGGAAACATCTCCCGGATTCCTGGAATGTCCTGCCAGTATGGCTGTGCTTTGCTATCCTCAGGCCCACCAGTGAACGTGACCTGCAACATCTTCATCAACAGTTTTGGCTCTGTCACCGAGACTACCATGGTAAGGCATCACCCTGCTTCCTGCTCCCGCTCTAGTGCAAATGAGAGAAGCCCACCAAATAGCAAGCCTTTCCTCCCTCTGCTGTCTCCTTCCTGTCTCATGATCATGGCTAAAGCATGAACTATCTGAAATTGATCACTGGGAGGATACCTTTTCCCAGCTCCGGGTTTTAATGACTAAAGGCAGACTAGCCTCTACAGCAGATGGTCAAGTTTAGAAGGTCTCTTGGTACAGAGCACAGGCTTTGAGATCAGAAAAACCTGTATTTAAACCCTGACTCTATCATCTCATAGCTGTGTGACCTTTAGGCAGATGACTTAAATCTCTCTTTGTCTCAGTTTCCTCATCTGTCAAATGGGGATCATAACAGCACCCTCATCTCAGGGTTGGCGTGAGATTTAAATGAGATGATGCAGATGAAGAAAGCACTCAGCAGAGAGCCTGGCATAAAGCGAGTGCTTAATAAATGCCATTTTCCTTTCCATCTTTGCCATATCAGCGCAAGACAGGCTCTCCAGTGGAAAATGCCCATTGCCCCTGAGATGTATTCCCAACACTTCCTCCTCCTGGTCCTCCTGCCCAAGTAGGCTTGCTGAGGCTGCTGGAACAGCGCTGCCTCTGATGGACCCATCTCTGCCCTGACCCCTCCCAGGACTACCGGGTGAATGTCTTCTTGCGGCAGCAGTGGAATGACCCGCGCCTGGCCTACCGAGAATATCCCGATGACTCACTGGACCTCGATCCCTCCATGCTAGACTCGATCTGGAAGCCAGACCTGTTCTTTGCCAATGAGAAGGGGGCTAATTTCCATGAGGTGACCACGGACAACAAGTTACTACGCATCTTCAAGAATGGAAACGTGCTCTATAGCATCAGGTGCAGCTGGCAGTCGGCCAGGAGAGCTTGCCTCAAGGGGAAGAAGCTGGACAGGGCTGAGGGGTGGGAGGAGGGTGCCCTGTGCTGTGCTGAGCCCCAGTAAGTCGTCATCACTTCTTCCTGTCCCTGACAGGCTGACTCTCATTTTGTCCTGCCCGATGGACCTCAAGAACTTCCCCATGGACATCCAGACCTGCACCATGCAGCTGGAGAGCTGTAAGTGTCCCTGGAGCATCACAGAGGGCGGCCTGAGATACCAGCTAGTTAATCCCATCCCATGACAGGAAAAGGGTGGCCCAGAGTGGGGACAGACTTCCCCAAGCATGCACAGGCAGCTCTTGGCACAGCTGAGACGAGAAGCCAGGGCGGTTTGGAGGTCTGGCTGCCTCAAAGGGCCAGGGAGTGAGAAGGCACCAGCCTTACATCCAGATGTGCTTGTGCTGGTTGTGGGGGGGGCATTTGAGGGGTACCTCCTCTGTCCAAAGATGTGTTCCCTCTCACAGTTATCTGAAGTAATTCTACCTTTACTTCCCTTGACTTAAGACATTCAGGATGCCTACAAAAAGCCACAGTTGGCAGGGCAGGGGGAGTCTTTGAACCCTGATTCCTTTTGAGCACAGATAGGTTTTGTAATTGAAGTATAATTGATTTACAGTGTTGTGTTAGTTTCAGGCATACAGCAAAAGAATTCAGTTATGTATATATATTAAACTTTTTCAGATTATTTTCCATTATAAGATATTGGGTATATTTCCCTGTGCTATCAAGTAGGTCCCTGTTGTTTATCTACCTTCTATACAGTAGTGTGTACAGATCACTTTTGTAGAGAGGTGGGAGAGGACAGTTCTTGGTATAGGACAGTGCCCAGGGTAGCAAGGTCATCCAAGGGCCACCTAGGGCAGGGGGCGCCAGGGGGCAGGGGCTGCCAGACTGCAGGGGCTGCCCCAAGTGCAGAGAAGCTAAAAAATGACAAGGCTGGACCACTGCCCACGTCCACTCTTTTGCCATCTCTTGGGCAAGTGAGACTGTGAGATCAGGAGGCAGACATCTGATCCTCAGAGAAGAAGGCTTGTCAGGCTTGTTTCCAGCATATAATAACAGTGGTGGATAGACTGTGTCCTGCGTGGTCAGCTTTTTAGAGTTCCTAAACCACTTTCACAGCCAGGTCCTCATTTGCCCCTCACAATGACTCTGAAAAGCAGGTGGAGCCTTTTACAGAAGGGGAGGTGACTTGCCCAAAGTCACACAGCTACTCTGGGCCAGGGCCCCACACTGGACATTGTGAGCCTTGGTGTTTCTGCTCCCATGTCTACCCAACACATGAATATAGCGAATATAGTAATCTGTGCAGCAAGAGCCATCACGAACTTCCTGCTCTCTGTGAGCAACCTGGCATTTTCGGATGTTAGCTCTAAATTCGCCCCAGTTCAGGGCCCTGGCTAGGCGTCTGTGGTGTGCACATTGGCCCTTGCATGACTGGCAGGGTATAAATAGCTCTTACCTCCCTGGAGTGAGGTGGCAGAAGCCCCAGCTCTGAGGCTGGCTCAGCTCGAGGACACGTGGTCAGTACACATGCTTACTCTCCTGGGTTCGAGATGCGGCAGGAGGTTCCCAGCTGGGTACCTTGACATCTTTCCAAGCCTTTTGACGTGCTTTCTAGGTTTGCCAGAATAATTTCTCTTCGGGCCTTTCTGAAGCTTGAGAACTTTAGAAAGTTCCTCACTTGCGAGGAGTCTGGAATCTTGTGGATTTACCCACTTAGGCTGGGCCCACGATGCTGTTGACCAAGCGCCTTCTCCAGCAATGTTTTCCTTTCCAGGATCACCATGATGCTCCTAAAACCCAGGG